>NW_026652284.1:69451829-69633814 GCF_009828535.3 Hylobates moloch
TGAATGTGATATTTGGGACTCATTTTAAAAACACACTTCTTCAAGATTTTCTTCCATGACTAGAATTTTCTCCCAAGACTAGAACTGATGATCCACATACATGGTTTCAAAACATTATGTGCTTCAATTTATCCAATATTTAGCTCACAGTTTGGCTATCCGCCTCTGTAATACAAACACAATATCTATGAAAACCTAAAGTCTGCTAGCACCAAATAGGTGCTGAATATATGTATGCTAAATAAATGAATGACAGTTCAATTATTCCATTCCTGTCTCATTAAGAGTAGAAAAACAATCATTTATTAGAAGGAATTTTTTAAAAAACCCACACACATAAATGACTGTGAACACAGGGATACAAAATGTACTTGGGATAAACTAATGAAAGTAAAGGTCTTCATAAGGTGAAAATAAAAAGATGTGATTACATTAGAAAGAAATCACTTGGAGACTGTATTATATTCATTTTTTTAAAGCAACATAGAAGGTGTCCCACATTTGTAGAGAAAAGTGACTATTTAATTCAAAAAAAAAATATGAGTATGTTGAGTATAACATAGAATTAATTATGATATTATTTAAGAGCCTCCTAATAATTTTATGGGAAAAAATGAGAGTATACAATGTCTGAAAGTTATTTTAAAAATTTCAACCAAGAAATTTAGTTGTCTCTTGATTAATAATTGATCCAAGAACAAATTGATTAGTAAATTTTCTGCAGACAAGATAAAGATGAATGAGGGAAGGAAGCCAAGTTAATCAATAAAAATATGTACATGCAAAGAGCAGTTGGGTCAAAGGCATGAGACACTGCTGCCATCCTGAAGGAGCAGTCTATGAGAGAAAGGGTGGTGAGCTGTATATGAAAGATACAGAGGAAAAGAAAGAGTTGAGTTGGCTTACAAAAGACTCTCCTCATGACAGGGTCAGCATAAGTGACACACAGGTAAATTACAATCACATAATAAGTGGGATGACTAAAATGAATGGGTTAGGATAATGATTATTTTGGTTTGGTGTAATGGACAATTAAAAAGCTTCATAGAAAGAATTCCTAAACATTTTTCAGTACAAGGTGAGAGGTTCCTCTTCTTACCAGGAGTCATGTGATAGAGCATAGGTAAGATGGGATCCAGTAGAGAGAAATGTTCCTATATGTGTTGGCTGAGGGGCTGCTAAGGAGATTTTAGCAAACAAAATTTTCGCTAAGGTTTTCCTGGCCAAACTTTCCACCCTTGTTACATCCAATAATATGATAAATGTTTTTGAGATACAAAGATAATTCCAGATAAATACTCCCTACTATCTTTAAACATTAAATTCCAAAAAATTATGGATTCCTCATTTTTTGTGGGTGTCATGGCCATTTTTAGCTGCCATTTCAAATACTTTGAGCCAGAAGGAGAAGGACAAATATGGCAAATACAGTCCTCAGTCACCCACATTGATGGCTAATCAATCAATTAACAACACTATAAGTTTTATCTATTCAAATTGTATAGAGTTCCTATTGTTGTATGTAAGTATTGTCTATTTTTTCCCATTTCCCTATTGGTTTAAATCCATTATAACTATTTTAAAAGAAAAAAATGTCTGAATGGATTCACTTGGAGTAAAAAGCAATGAATATTTATTATAAATATTTCCTTTAAAGGTAAATTACTAAAACATAATTCTATACCATTCCTCTTTGTTCTTCAGGCATACAACAGTTTGTGGGTTTTTTTTTCATTGTATCTAATATTTGCTCCACAAAATGAAAAATAAAACTTTTGAGTTTGGAAATGAGCAGACACATGTTTTTTATTACAAAGGGAGTTATCTAAATATTATTAAAAATTAAATATTGTCTCCACCTTTTCCTACTTCGAACAGTTTTGTAATTTCTGGAATTAATTTTATTAAATGATTTTGTTTTCACAATTTTAAAAATTAACTATTTTGCGGTTTATATATACATAGATGTTTTCCTTTCTAATTGCTAACTTCTGTGAAGAAAGAGAAAAATGGAAACCAATATGGTGGGTTATTTGTGAATCTCAACCTAGCCCAAAGGCCTTTGGATGTCTGATACACATTAGATTCTCTTCTTCCTCTACACATCTCTACCAAATAAATAAGCATTGGATGCAATGAGGTGTTTTTACTTTAAAATAAATTCCCTTCTTTATTCTTTCGTGAAACTGTAAAGTATAAACAAACATGTCAAGATAGCCACCAACCAAAGTCAATGAGTCCCCTTTATCAGAGTACCTGGCCTCCATTAGCTTTTTGACACCTGTAGAGAAAATATTTCTAATGAAAGAAAAAAAATGCAGGAAGACAAAAAGCATACTTCCCACATGAAAATTATATTTGCAGAGCTGTTCCCGATGCACATTTTTTTTTCTCCCTACAGAAGATTCCTCACTTTATTGAGCTTAATTTTTATAAGCAAAATGAGTTGTTAGGTTCAGAGATGTAAAGTCTGGGCCAGGGAATTGTACAAAGCATTAAATTTGAAATATGTCAGTGTTAGATTTTGCTGGAAAAAAATCTGTCATATTTTCAGACTTGTATTTCTAAAGTTTAACAATGTATTAAAAGATAAGTTGATTTTAAATATTACATATTAAAAGTTTATACAAAAGGAACTTGCTCTTTCAACTATGCCTCTTCTCCCATCACATGTGGATTTTCCTAGCTTTTTGGGGGCTGACTACATATTCAGCAATGTGCTTTTATGCTACTTTGGAATTCATTTACTTAGCAACGAATTAATATCAAGCTTTCATCTTTGAAAAATGGGCTGTGATTTTTTTAATAAAAAATAAATCGGTATTATTTATTATACTTGACAAGCTACTCAGCTAGGCAACATTTAGTGATGTCCCCAGATAGAGAAGATTTAGGTAACATTCTTTAAATATATGAGTCTTTAGTGAATTCTTGGGACTTGGCACTGTTTATAATTGTTAATTTTACCTCCACCTATGAAAAATGTCAAAAAATGACTAAGTTCATTAAAGGGCTATCAGCCAATTGAAATCCAGTAATAGATGAATAACGTTAATTAACTAAAAGTTGCCTTTTTTTCTTAGTACATTAGAAACCTTGAATGGATTCCAAATATGAAACAATTGGCTTAATGTATTCTTAAAATCAACAAACAAAATAGTTTATAATACAATACAAATTAACTTTGCTGAAAGTTTCTCTCCTTAACATTAAAATTTAATGAAATAAAGCATTCAAATATTTATTCTCTTCTTTCATAATAGGCAATATTAATTTTAAAACCTGATGGATAAATAATTTCCTACCATTCTTTTTAGTTATAAATCAAAAGTTCATATTCCTGTAAGAAGTAACACTTGTTTAAAAAAAAACTGTAGGCCGGGCGCAGTGGCTCACGCTTGTAATCCCAGCACTTTGGGAGGCCGAGGCGGGCGGATCACGAGGTCAGGAGATCGAGACCACGGTGAAACCCCGTCTCTACTAAAAATACAAAAAAATTAGTCGGGCGTAGTGGCGGGCGCCTGTAGTCCCAGCTACTCGGAGAGGCTGAGGCAGGAGAATGGCGTGAACCTGGGAGGCGGAGCTTGCAGTGAGCCGAGACTGCGCCACTGCACTCCAGCCTGGGCGACAGAGCGAGACTCCGTCTCAAAAAAAAAAAAAAAAAACTGTAGACATGAACAGATCTGCTTGAAATAATCACAGAAGACTATTCAGTAAAACCTATGCTCTGCATCCACAAGTACTCTGAGTGTCCTCCGATGGATCTCATCCACAAGTGAGAATAAACAAATATCCAGACATTGTGAGAAAGGACAGACAGAAGGAAATATTCACAGTTAAATATGAAAGATGACATTTCTTTTCTTTTGTTGTTGTTAGTCTACTTGGTAAATCAAGAGCTATAATGCTATATATTGGGTGGAGGCGTTACCTACTTGCCACAGGATTGGGGAAAGCTTCAAGGATAAAGAGGAATTCTACAGAAGAAAGGTGAAGAAAGGTAGGACATGGAGAATAAGACAAAAGTCAGGATAAGAGGACCACACATTTAGCAGGAAATAATGGGCCAAATGCTGAGGCTGACTTATCTGTTGATGTATTATTTTGACTTACAGATTGCTCATCCTGCACTCTGCCGTTTTAGTGGTGTGTTTCTCATGAGCAGAGAGTATGCTTTATCAGTTGTTGAATGTCTATGCCCTACTGGTGTTACTAAGTAACACCTTTACATAGTAGTCTCATAACCTTGAAAATTTTATTTGCTCTTAGTGAAGAAGATGCTCTCAGAAAAAAGCTTTCCTATTACTCTGACTGTGTATTGAAGGCTACAGAACACAAGATACATTGCCATTCCCACTAAATCAAAACAATTTTAAAATGGTTTCCAACCTGTAGAAAATCTTAGAGTAACAGACTTGAAATGGAAAGAATCTATAGTTACTTTACAAGGCCAAAGTTCTAATGCACAAAAAATAAGAATAAACTTAATGAGAGGGTGCAAACTAATCCAGAGGGAAAATAGCCATATCATATACATGTGGTAATTAGATTTCACTGGTGAAATGCTTTGAATTTCAAAAGTCCTATGCATTTTATTATGCTATGTAAGTGATCACTGCAACTAGAGACCAAATTAACTGCTGAGAGTTTCTCTCCTTACCACTCAAATTAAATCTGCAACAGTAGATGGGAAAGCTGCTAAGCATACCCATATGCTTTGTTCTCTCGGCATGTCAGCCAATAAGCCAGAAGCATTTTGTAAACCCACCTGGAATGCCAAATATACATGATTTCTGTTCATCAGAAACCTTTCTGCTGGAAACTTTTATAGAAAACTAGAAGTCTCTCTTCCAGACCAAAGCTCCTTAAGCTATTTGAAATCAGGATCAGAGTAAGTGCAACTTAGAATTCCCTAAGTGCCTACCTAATAGAATACCTTGCACACACACACATACACACACAAAGGTTTTGCTGGATGAATGAACAAATGAATTTTCTAGCCTAAATTATGTTTTATGTGACTTAAACATAGTGATGAGAAAAGATTGTATAAATCAGTAATAGCAATACTTTTCCTTTTCTTCTGCTGTAATAGCAATAAAAGGTAACCAAGACCAGTTTCCCCAAAATAACCTTTAGACTAACTACCTGTCAGACCACATGTCTCAGTTTCAAGCTTTTCAAACACTCAGAATTATGCAGGTCCACATCCTGACTAAGAATGATGCACCAGACAAAAAGATATTGTAACACAAAGTGAAGGTTTCAAATAGGCGGCTCTATACTAAACAAATAACAAAATTCAGACTGAGGATATGCATTTATGTCTTCAGAATTATTATGCCAGAGTGAATAGTCCATAATATTCACAACTTTCTTATAAAATCATTCTGTCATCAATAGTGCTATGTTAAAAAAATATCAAATCTAACTGGAGAGAAGATATACAAACAGTCATGGAATACCAAATATAATATTTTATTATATCCAGCAAATGAAGAGGGGTAATACGAGATCTTAAAAGCCTTAATCAAGGAACTATAGTCATTGTATGGTGCATACAAATTCCTTGCAATTGTCCCTTTTCTATACTTTCGTCAGCATTCAAGAACAAAATTTATAAATGCCCAGAGGTTTTGTGTTTTTCAGTTGTGCATGATTTCATTTCTTCCATATTTTCTCTATCTCAACCTTGGAGACTGATATTTTAGATTTGTCCTTTTATCTCCTAATCTGTTAACTCTGAGGGGAAATAATTACATCGTTTAATTAGCTGCTTCTGCCCATAATGTTCCCATGTCATTACCTGAAGAATTTTGCTTTATCTCTTTGCCTTATACTGTAATTCCTTAAAAAATATATTATTTACTGACTTAAATTTGACGGAATTTTCATTTTATTCCTTACCTTTGCTTGTTATTAATTTACATTCTCTTCAGTTAGTTCTTCAATATTTTTATTTCTTCTCTGCCCCTGAATTGGATGTGGATGTGGATTTACACAGAAAATGAAATATTTATGTATGGTACATCTATCAAAAAGATTTCATTGCTACTCATGTTTACAAGGGCATGCAAAATTAATTATAAAAGCAATTGGAGATTATGTTTCTATACTATAGCTGCATAACTCCAGCGAGGCAATACCTTGTTCAATAATAAACTACAACCCTTGTTCAACAACCCCATTCCAAGGAACTCAAGGGGAAACATTAATATATTCTGGTAAAAAATTGCACAAACCAGATTTTAGTCTCAAGCTAACTAAAATCATACTTCATTTTCCACTTATTAAAAAATATTTGAGGCAATAATTTGATAATTTTCACTATCTGTATCAGATTTTTAAAAGGAAAGGAAAATAGACTTTTACAAAAGAAGGAAAAAGGGCATATAGATGACTCTCTGATATAACCAAGACAGCCATGCACACACACTGACACTTAAGACTTAAGATAGTTAAAAATGTCCTAATCCATCTTTATACAAACTTTAGTGATAATATGTTATGAGCGATCCAGTGGTTAACTGAAACTCTCCTGGAGTCCGCCTCTTTATTTTAACATTAATTGAGGTTGCCTATATCTTTTATAATTTTGATACCAAAATCTGAGAAAATTGACAATAAAGTATAACTTATTTGAGTCAATACCTATGCAATCTGATTTATACTGACATAAAATTATTCATACTGACATGATTAAAATTATTGATAACATTTACCTATCCTACTTAGTGTGAATGCTCACAAATTTTCCTGTAGAAATACTTCATTAATGTGTTTATTATCCAATGCCATCAGTCCTTGTTGTTGGTACTAAATAATAATATATTTTCTAAAATTCAAAAGTATTTGAATTTCAAAACACAGCTGGCTACAAGGCATTTTTGACATAGCATTAATATTTTAATATATATAGCAATAGATAGAGATTTCAAATCATTTTTACTTGCATGAGTCTCTATAGTCTTGAAAATATTGAAAATCTCATACATTTTCAGATTGAAAAATTGAGAATAAAGACAGTTTAGTGGCGTTTCTAAGGTTATGAAGCTAGTAATAGTCGGGCCTTGGAACCATGTCTAAATGGAAGTCTAGTCATTCGACTGAACTTACTGACTACCTACTATTGAGTATCTACTGTGTTTTTCTCAGTTTTCTCATGTCTGATTCATTATCTGAAAGTGTTTATTTAGTACTTGAGGAACAAAACTGTTCATGGAGTTTGAGAAAATTTTTCTAACTTTGGTAAACATTAATGATTTTTAAATGTGGGTTTAAATATCTTAGGTGAAGCTGATATGGTTGTAATTTTCTCATGCAGATGAAGATGTTGGCTGTTATACACTCCCCACCACTCAAGCAATCTGACTACATATTGAAATCCATCAACCATTTTGCTTTGTTTTTCTAAATTTAATTTATTTTAATCCACTTTCTCCATCTAAATTATGTTGAGATATCTAGCTCATTAATAATGATAAAAATGATTTTTCTATTTTTTCATTACGCTTTATATTTCATCAGCTGCCTTCTCTTACAAAGAAAGCAAAGAAAGGATAGGTAGGAAGATTTTTCTTATCTTTAGCCTTTGAGGATCCCCAATTACCCTACTAACTACCCATCCTTGGTGTCTCTTCCTATCCTCCCCCTCTAGTCAGTAGCTGAAGTTTGGAACACAATTGACTTTACTTGAAAAAAGTACTTGGCTTGGGTATTTTTATGCCATTCAAATGCTTCTACATGGTAACTTGTTTATGTGACCATATCTCTCTTCTTTCACAGTTATTTATATATATATATATATGCATGCCTGGCCACCAAAGTATTTGAGCCTATGTTCCCTGAGTAAAGTGTAGTTGCCACTTATGAAAAACTTCCAAGTGAATGGTGAGATTCATGAAAATAGTATTTTGAGACATGTTACAGCCACAAAACGTTTATGAATGATAGAAAGGCCTTGAAAATTTGTACTTGCATAAAGTAGGTGCAATACTCATTAAGATGGTAGTGGAGACGAAAAGAACATGGAAATTACAATACAGGCAAGCCAGTGAGCCTCCTGGAATAAGCAGCAGAAGTCTCATTGAGCAAGCTCCCCACACACATGGCAAATTCCTCTGACTGGGACCTCTATAATACTCTGTTGTTTGTTTTTGTTGTTATTTCTGTTGTTTTCTCACTCTTTAGCCAGTGTTTTCAGGAACTTTCCTGGTCTTTTTATTCTATTCTGTCAAATGTAGATACTATAGATGAGTACATTTCCTCTTTGGTTCTCTCTTTTCTTATCCTAAGCCCTACTCTCCTTTGGGAAGATGTTTTCTCTTTATAGGAAAAACTATGCTGAGAAGTAGAACAAATTGTAATGAAAATGCTGTATCTGAAAACTTATGATACACAGCTAAATTGGGACTTAGAGAATTATAGTCTGAAGTGTTCACAAATGATATGGCTTGGCTGTGTCCCCACCCAAATCTCACCTCGAATTGTAATCTGAATTGTAATCCCCACATGTCAAGGGTGGGACCTAGAGGGAGGTGATTGGATCATGGGATAGTTTCCTCCATGTGTCTCATGCTTCCCCCTTCTTTCTCTCTCTCTCTCTCTCTCTCTGTCTCTCCTGCCTGCCCTGTGAAGAAGGTACTCACTTCCCCTTCACCTTCTGCCATGATTGTAAGGTTCCTGAGGCCCCAGCCATGCAGAACTGTGAGTCAATTAAATATTTTTCCTTCATAAATTACCCAGTCTCAGGTCATATCTTTATAGCAGTGTGAAAACTGCTAATACAGGAAATGACAAATACTAAAATTTAAATCGTTCATCTTGAAAACTGTGAAAATAGAGGAATAAATTCCCCAAAAAAGAAAGGGAAGAAAATATGGCAATAAAATATTTCACTAGGCACATTAAATTGAAAATTCCTATATCATGCTGATTAATTAGAATTATCAGTATATAACAAATATACCTCTAGAGATACAGAAACTCTAGCAAGTTTAATCCATTTAAATTTATTGTGATTACTAAAACCTATTAATCCTATCAAGCATTTAATTTTGTTCTATTTCTCCTGATCTTTTCTTTCTTATGGACTTCCTTTGGAATTTGTATCTTTTGCACTTCATTTTTTTGTACTTATTTATAACTTATGCTATTTCTGTATTTTTAAAGTTTGCTCAAAAAATTTAATATGTACATTTAACTTTAAAAAGTTTGAATTCAGTCAATGTGTTTATTCCCTTTCTGAATGAAATGAGGACTTTAAATACCTTAATTTCTTTTTTTGTTTGTTTGTTTTTTTCGAGATGGAGTCTTGCTCTGTCACCCAGGCTGGAGTGCAGTGGCACTATCTCAGCTCACTGCAACTTCCACTTCCCAGGTTCAAGCAATTCTCCTGCCTCAGCCTCCCGAGTAGCTGGGATTACAGGCACATACAAACACACCCAGCTAATTTTTTGTATTTTTAGTAGAGATGGGGTTTCATCAGGTTGGCCAGGCTGGTCTTGAACTCCTGACCTCAAATGATCCACTCATCTCAGCCTCCCAGTGATGGGAGTACAGGTGTGAGCCACCACGTCCAGCTTAAATACCTTAATTTCTAACACTTTCTCCTTACATTTGTTATTTTTGCCAGTGCTTGTATCACTTTTTAACTTGACAAATTAGGCATTCTTCTTACATTTTTTGTGTGGGCTACATACATTTGGATTTACCTGTAGATTTACCATCCTTGAATCAATTTCTTGTGTGCTGCCTAATGACTGGTCACATATCCACCCTGGAAATTTAGTCTCACACAAATAACATACACTAAGATATGAGGAGGGATGTTTGCTGAAAAAGAAAATAAAAAGTCTAGATGCCGGCAGCAGAGAAAGGGAGAATGGATTCTAGGCAGGCATGAGCAGCAGCTGTCCGGTACAGATGGCCTGGAAGAGGTCAGCGAAGCCCCTCACTGACATTCTCTCTACTGTGCCTGGATTTAACCAGAGCTAGCCAATCACTTCTCATATTAAGCACCCAGGGTGTTAAATTTCAGGAGTTTCATAAGATGGGAAAATGGGACCATTTTGAAATGACTAAGTAGAAGTTACTAGCCCAAGTGGGACTATTATGACCACAGTTGCAACAGTTTCATGAAAATCAAAACAAATCGTAAAGCATAGAAATGTTCTGGAAGAGATTTAGCAGGTCAGCCATTTATATTGGTGTTAGCTGATTCAATCAGCAACTACCACAAGAGACAGAAATAATAACGAGGCTGTTCTTGAATAAAATAACAGAGAATTACAATTGTCTCAAAAACCACCCAACCTGGTAGCCTTGAAGCATCTTCTTTAATGAATGTCTCAAGTAACAGTCCAGCAGGCTATGGAAAAAGAGCTGTTTACCTCCCAAGACTATGAGCCTGTTTCTCAGTAGGTCTGCCTGTGGGGGCTTTGCTTGCAAAGTTTGCCTGAAGAAATAGGGTAATGTGATTCTGAATGTGCAGAAAAACATTTTCATTACAGAGGTATAAAATTGTCCGAATTTTTTAAATGAACATTTTCAGGAACTTTAAGATGTTTAGTCATTGCCCAGGACTGGTTTCTTACTGCACTGCAGAGGAGCTATTAGGGAAATGATTTAAGCCCGTTGGGGTAATGAAGGCTTTCGTGTCTATTAGTGTGCTTCTAATTGCATATTTAAAGACCGAGGTACTAGAAATGATGGTGTTACATACCCAATGACCAAGAAAAGAGCAATAGAGACAGCACGGTCTGTTGGATTAAGAACCCAAAAGGCTCCACCACCCACCCTTGCTACCAATAGAAAGTTGCTCAGCTATCCTGTGCTAGAATTCTTCCATCTGTAGGAAGGCATAAATTACTGGTAACATAATGACAATAGTAATGTCATACACTAGATGTGGATATATTATGTAGAAATATACATATTTATTATTTATAGTGCCCTTATGTCACTATATCAAATATGAAAATTGAATAGAAAAAATATGTGCTACTTGGTAACTTGGGTTAAGAATAAAAGTATGAAGCATGATTATTAAAGGATATGTAACATTCTACTGCAGCAAGAAAAAGGAATTGAGAAGATAAATTATGGTCATCTTATGAACAAGCTAGAATTAAAATGTCCCAAAATCCATATTACTGAACTCTAAAGAGAACTTGCTGTGCAGGTTGTCTGAGTCAATGAACTCATTATTCTAGATATATTCACTGCATAAAAGCATGAGCCCTTTTGAAAATAGAAGTCAACAATACAATGGTTGTTGCCTATCTTGCTCCTACAATTGAATTCTTCCCTGTTAATCCTTCTACTCCTCTGCTTGGCCTTTTAATCACTTTTATTTCTCTATCTGGCGCTTACATGCTAAGAATTTTCCTGGGATCCCATATATAGATCACTTTTCTTACTGATCTAACCCTTTTTCTCTCTGGCAATGCCAATCGCATGCATGATTTCAAATCTCTCTCTATGCTAATAACTCCCCAGGTGAGTCCTCCATACCCACTTCACCAGTTGCCTACTTGAACCACAACCCTGGAAGACTTAAATGTACTTCACACTCTACCTGCATTAAATCAATCTTATTATTCTCTTCCCCTCCTCCATCTCCTAAAACACTCTTTCATAATCCCTATTTCATCAAATAACAGTTCATGTAAGGCAAATGCTATCTTCATCCATAGACATTCTATCTACTCTCTAAGCCTGCAAATGATATATTCTGCTCAGATCAAAACACAGTCTTAAGGCCAAACATGGTAGCTCACGCCTCTAATACCTGCACTTTGGGGTCTGACGCAGGAGGATCACTTGAGCCCAGGAGTTTCAGGCTAGACTGAGCAAGATAGTGAGACCCCACCTCTACAAATAGTAACAATAAAAAATAAAAATAACATATTCTTCTCCATTTCTGCTACAAATGCCTTAGAGAAGGACCTGTTACCTCTCACCTAACTTACCTCTCCACCTACAGATTCTTCTTTCCATGTCACCTGCTCCACATCCTCCTGTTTTGCTAAACTGCAAATCTATGTCACTGCTTTCTATAAATTTCTAGTACCTTCCCAATAACTATTTAAAAATCCAAACTCTTTTAAAAGACATGCTATGTATCTCCATCAGTCCTAAGCCTATTTGCTTCCTCCACACTTCACCTAGGCCTTTAGACAAACTTTGTTCTAACTCTGAGCCCAGCATGTTTGTCTAGTCAGCCATGATTTTAGTATTTATTATTATTTTATTGTGAGTTGCCTTTCCTCTCACCTTCTCTTTGAAGAAAGCCCAGCCATTGTTCAATATCTGTATTAAACGGCATTCCCTTCCCTATTACTCCGCTAACAATTGCTTCCTCCTGTAAGACAAAAATGAAATCTAAGCCCCTCAACAGACTGAACGGAATTCCCTCTTGGCCAAGGGGATCCCAGAGGAAACCTGAAAAACTAGTTCAGACCAGGACAGGAAGGGTGGTCAGAAATGCTTCATTATATCCTCTCCGTTTTGGAATTTAGATACAACTGACCAGCACTAACAATAAAATAGAGATCTTAAGACTGACAAAACAAACTTTATTGCAATAATATACCCAGCTCCAACCTGACCCCAATATAGCATCACATGACAGACAGCACATCCTGAAGGATATCAAAGTATTATACCCCAAAATATATTTCTTTGATATATTTTGAAATGTCCCTGCAAAGCCATCTCTTGGGGAAATTTCCATTCTTTAGAGGATCTCCTTCCCTTTCCAAGTCTTTTCCTGATCCAGGAGAGATTTAGCTGAGAGATTTTAACTAAGAGAGATTTAAAGTTCCATAAATAACATTTACCATCGATTCCCTCTGAAGCTGGCTACCTGGAGGCTTCATATACATAACAGAAACACTCGTTTCCACAACTTCCCTTTTTTTATCTGAGGCATTTCTTACTGCTGGCTTCAATTCTGTAGGCAAAGCTTAAGATTTTCAGCCAACTGCCTATCAGAAAATCTTTGACTCTACCTGTGACTGTGAACCCCCACTTCAAAATGTCTCAGCTTTCCAGGCCAAATCAATGTACCCCTTACATGTATTGATTTATGTCTTTGCCTGTAACTTCTATCTCTCTAAAATGTATATAACCAAGCTGTAACCCAATGACCTTGGGCACATGTTCTTAAGACGTCTTGAGGCTATACCATGAGCCATGGTTTTGGCTAGATAATCTTTAAATATTTTAGAGCTTGCCTTTTTCTGTCAGTACTTCCTTGCTAGATCCCCCTTCCTAGTCACTATTAATAGTTACCATATAGCACTGAATGTATCTGCTTGTTTCTCTCATTATCACTTCTTCTCAATGGTAACAGTAGTATCTTATTCATCTGCTATGAATAGACACTCTTACTAAGCACTAGGTCGGTATGGCACCTTAAATAGGAAGCAAAAGAGTTTGGCCAAATATAACCCCAAATTTCAAAAACTTTGAAGTAAATTAGATGATCTAGGTTTATGTCTGAGATCATTAAGTATTTTGTTGATTCTGAAAAATAACCTTTGATATGAGTAGCCTGTGTCCCCACCCAAATCACATCTTGAATTGAAGTTCATCACATGTGGTGGGAGGGACATGTTGGGAGGTAACAGAATCATGAGAGTGGTTTTTTTCCATGATATTCTCATGATAGTGGGTAAGTTCTCACGAGAGCTGATGGTTTTATAAGGTCTTCTCCCTTCACTCGGCTCTCATACTTCTTCTTCCTGCCACCATGTGAAGAAGGACATGTTTGTTTCCCCTTCTGCCATGATTGTAAGTTTCCTGAGGCCTCCCCAACCATGCAGAAGTGTGAGTCAATTAAACTTCTTTCCTTTACAAATTACCTAGTCTCAGGCAGTCCTTTATAGCAGCATGAGAACAAACTAGTACAGTAAATTGATACTGGGAGTGGGGTGCTGCTGTAAGGATACCCAAAAATGTGGAAGCAACCTGGAACTGGGTAACAGGCAAAGGATGGAACAGTTTGGAGGGCTCAGAAGAAGACAGGAAGATGTGGGAAAGCTTGGAACTTCCTGGAGACTTGTTGAATGACTTTGACCAAAAGGCTGATAGTGATATGGACAATGAAGTCCAGGCTGATGTGGTCTCAGATAGAGATGAGAAACTTGTTGAGAACTGGAATAAAGGTGACTCCTGCTGTTTTAGCAAAAAGACTGGCAGCATTTTGCCCCTTCCCTAGAGATCTGTGAAACTTTGAACTTGAGAAAGATGATTTAGGGTATCTGGTGGAAGACATTTCTAAGCAGCAAAGTGTTCAACAAGTTACTTGGGTGTTGTTAACAGCATTCAGTTTTATGTATTCACAAAGACGTAGTTTGGAATTGGAACTTATGTTAAAAAGGAAAGCAGATCACGAAAGCTCAGAAAATTTGCAGCCTGACAATGCAACAGAAAAGAAAAACTCATTTTCTGAGGAGAAATTCAAGCCTGCTACAGAAATTTGCATAAGTAACAAGAAGCCAAATGTTAATCACCAAGACAATAGGGAAAATGTCTCCAGGGCATGTCAAAGACCTTTACGGCAGCCTCTCCCATCACAGGACCAGAGATCTAGGAAGAAAACATGGTTTCATGGGTCAGACCCAAGGCCTCCCTGCTGTGTGCAGCCTAGGGACTTGGTGCCCTGTGTCTCAACAGCTCCAGCCATGGCTAAAAGGGGCCAAGGTACTACTTGGGCAGTGGCTTCAGAGGGTGCAAACCCCAAGCCTTGGAAGGTTCCATGTAATGTTGAGCCTTCAGGTACACAGAAGTCAAGAATTGAGGTTTGGGAACCTCCACCTAGATTTCAGAAGATGTATGGAGACACCTGGATGTACAGGCAGAAGTTTGCTGCATGGGAGGGGCCCTCATGGAGAACCTCTGCTAGGGTAGTGTGGGAGAGAAATGTGTGGTTGGAGCCTCCACAAGGAGTCCCCACTGGGGCACTGCCTAGTGGAGCTGTGAGAAAAGGGCCACCATTCTCCAGACCCCAGAATTGTAGATCTACCAAAAACTTGCACCATGCACCTGGAAATGCTGCAGACACACAATGGCAGCCCATGAAAGCAGCCAGGAGGTAAGCTATACATGGCATACCTACAGGGGCAGGGCTGCCCAAGCCCATGGGAACACACCTTTTGCATCAGTGTGACCTCGATGTGAGACATGGAGTCAAAGGTGATCATTTTGGAACTTTAAAGTTTGACTGCCCCACTGGATTTCAGATTTGCATGGGCCCCATAGATACCAAGAAATTGGCCTATACTTTTGGCCAATTTCTTCCATTTGGAATGGGTGTATTTAACCAATGTCTGTACCTGCACGTATCTAGGAAATAACTAACTTTGTTTTGATTTTAAGGCTTATAGGCAGAAGGGACTTGCCTTGTTTCACATGAGACTTTGGACTTGGACTTCTGGGTTAATGCTGGAATGAGCTAAGACTTTGGGGGACTGTTGGAAAGGCACTATTGTGTTTTGAAATTTGAGGACATGAGATTTGGAAGGAGCCAGAAGCAAAATGATATGGTTTGGCTATGACCCCACCAAAATCTCACCTTTAATTGTAGTTTCCATAATCCTTATGTGTGGTGGAAGGAACCTGGTGGGAGGTAATTGAATCATGGGGGAGGTTCCCCCATGCTATTCTCATGATAGTAAGTTCTCACAATATTTTACAGTTTTACATGGATCTTCCCCCTTCGCTTGGCTGTCATACTTCTGCTTCCTGCCACCATGTCAAGAAGGACATGTTTGCTTCCCCTTCTACCATGATTGTTAGTTTCCTGAGGCCTCCCCAGCAATGCAGAAATGTGAGTCAATTGAACCTCTTTCTTTTATAAATTACCCAGTCTCGGGCAGTCCTTTATAGCGGTGTGAAAATGGACTAATACACCTATATACTTCATTCAGCCTCAATTTTCTCATCTGTCAAAAAAGGGGGTAGGATTGGTATCTCCTAGTTTTTCTCAGCACTTTTATTCTACATATACATAAATCAATGATTTAGAGTTGAAGTTTTAGGCCTAGAAAGTTTTTTTTTTATTTAATAGAGAATTATCATATGCTTCATGGGAAGACTAAATATTGTAAACAGTAAACTCTTCCCAAATTAATCTGTAAGTTTAATGTGATCTCAATCTTAATGGGATTTTTTAAATGATACAAAATTTATTATAAAATGTATAAAATTATGTGAATTTTAAGATTTATGTGGCAATTGATATTATATACATACACAAAGAGAGAGAGAGAATAGCATTTTTGAAAAATAAAAACAAAGTTTGTTGGGAGTGGCACAAAATTGCCCTGCCAGATATAAAAATATTTTATAAAGTTTTAACATTTTAAGCAGTGTCATATTGCCACATCAGTAGACAGTTTGCTGGAATGGAATAATGAACTAAAAATTAACCTATGCCTGTACGGCAATCAATAACAGAATAGGATTCACTAAGCAGTGGTCAAATAATTAGCTGCTTAATATATGTTCTTAGAAAATTTGATCATCTATATGAGAAAATGAAATTATGTGGCCATAATACAACATATCCAAAAATTTATTTAAGATGAATTGATGCCTTCAAAGATGGCAGAAAAAGCTTTTAATGATACTATACCTTGCTAACTAACATTTGTAGAATATTTGCTATATCTTAGACACTGTAAGTGCTGTTCAGGCATTAATTCTATCAATAATCCTATTACTCTGTGAGTAAGGTAAGTCCAATTATTATTTTTATTATTATTTCATTTACAGGAAAGGTAATTATGGTACAGAGAGGTTAATAAACTTTCTGAAGTGTCACAGTTAACAAGAGACAGAATTAGAATCCAAAATCACGTATTCTTGTCTCAGTATCTTAAGCTCTGAAAGACTCTATTGGCCATGAGAGACAAAGCTTTCCTTAAAAAACAAAACAAACAAACCAAAAACCCAGAAAGCTTAAATAATAAAGAAAATGGAGATATAAGTTTGGCTGAAAACTTGTTTTATTTTATAATAAAGTCAAGTTCATGTTTTAAAACAAACCACAGATTGGGAGAAAATGCTTGCTGCATAGATGATCTGTAAATTATTGTTCTAATCATACATATAATATGAAATAGACAAAAAACTCTATCAAAAAGTTGGCACAGTATATGAACCTATGGTTTTAGAAAATCTAATTCAAATATCTAATAAATAAATAGTCAATCACATTGGTAAGCCGGCTAATTAAAATTAAAGCAAAAAGATAATAGTTTTGCACACAGAACTGAAAAAAATTGATAAGTCCGTACAATGTCAAATGTTGTCAGGTCCTTCCAAATTGATCAACCAATTTGGAAGGCAATTTAGCAATGTGTAGAAAAGTTGAAGGTGTGACCACTGTTAAAAAAAAAAAGTGACTAATTCCCCATCTTTGTATCTAACCCTAGAAACATCCCTGGCAAATAAAATAATAAGACATACACATGGATATTCACTGCCACATAGTAATAGAGTAACACTGGAAACAAACTAAGCATTTATCAAATGAGAACTAGATAAATAAAAGTTGGTATATACATACAAATACATATATATGTTAAAGAAATGAGCTAATTCAACACAGATAAATCTAAAAAATTTTTAAAAAAACAAGAGATTCATTGAGGAGATTCATAGTACAATTTAGGCAAATTTATAAATCACTTGAAACAATGTTACAAATTATCTTTTCATAGCATTTATAAATTCCACTTTTAAAGGACTAGAACTATATACATCAAAGTTATAATATGGTTATATCAAAGGAAAAGAGAAGTGGATATGTAGGATGGTTAGCTTTATCCATGACATTATATTTTTTAAATATTGTGTTTATATTACTTACATAATTTTGAAAAATTATGTGAATTATTTTATGATATTAATATATATTTTTAAATTATTTCACAGATAGTAGTATGAACATCTATACAAATTTCAAGGACTTTCAAAGTTATTTTGTCACAAACAGATTGATGCAAATTATTTGAATTTTGAAAGAATCAAGTAGCAAGCAGAAGAGGATGAAAATTTTAAGCAAACTTAAAAAATCTATTGCAAGGGATTGTTATTAAATTACATTTTAAGCTACAGAAATGTTATTACAGATACAAAAGCAATCTGTGGCAACTGGAGGAGAAATGCATATCCACTAACACTGATAAACTGCTGGGGTTTCTGCTTTTTCATTTCTTATTATTTGGAATAAGCATAAAGGAACTGATAAGATTGTTTAATTAAAAGAAGTAGAAAAATTGTGTTCGGGAGATAGCCTAATAATACTGCTATTACTTCCATGTGTATTCAGATCTAGGTCTCACTGTCTGTCTGCAGGAGAACAGTATATTGTAAAGCAAAGCTCTCTTTCTCCGTTTTATTCCTGAAATAGACATAAGAGTAGAGGAGTAAATTTCCTTTTCTACTCAAATTTTTGAAAATTTTATTTGTAAGATTTACATATTTGCTCTAACAAGAACAGCATGTGTAATTAACTCATCAACTGAACCTGCTATTTATAATTTTAAAACCCAAAGCCTAATGCATAATTTTACTGGGATCAATTTGTAATTCACTCATTCATGAAAAAGAAAGGAATGAAATGTATTAAACAATAAAGGTTGCCCATATAACCCCTTAGCTAATTGCAGTGGATTATTAAGCTTTGCCTTGACGGAGGCCTGTATCAGCTCAGTGTTTCTTGGTTTGAACCTCACTGTAGTCTTTTCCCTGAGTTAGGACAGACAGCTTGCCTGTTAGAGCAGCAGTTTTACACACTTTTATGGAGTCCGATATGTGGTCACATAGTCAGTAATGCAATTCTAGTTCAAGCACCATATTCACTTCAAAATCCCTGGTGATCAGCATTTATGTACAGCTTAGTTTCTCTTAAAACTGAGGTATGCTAACATAGCACACACTTTATCATTTAGAAGTATCACACTGAGTGAATATATCCCATTAATTATTATATCCTACTAGTTGATGTAGACTACCTGATTAGATATGTACATACATATATTCATTCATGTATTTTCATTTGCTCATCAAATCATTGAAATATTATACTTACTCTGTACTCAGCACTGCACACACACAATCACACACACAGTTACATCTTCATGTGCTCTCAGGTACATCACAGGTAAAAGAAAGCCAATTCTGATGTATGCTGAGCATAGCTGATTTAGTTAAGAAAAACTCCTAATTTTCTAGTGCATTGGGGCTCAAATAAATTAAATAGCATTCCAAATGCGTAGCCTCTAGATCTGGAATGCTCAAATTACTCTTCCCTGATCTAAATCCAAATGGCAATTTATGACCTTTTATCTCATTCTTCATTAAGAATTCCTAAAATGGGATGGTGGATTAGTAAACAGTGGGCTTCTCTAACTTTATTCTGGGTCTAAGGGGACCATGGATAGGGGAAGAAGGCTCACATCTATCTAGCTATACAAATGTGGCACAAATGCACATTTGTATGTGTATCATTTATGTGTAGCCATGTAATCTATCCTAAAAATGTTTTAATTCAAAACTTTATTTTGATTATCCTTCAGATTTTTACCTTGGTAGTAAGTCTTTACCTATCAATAACTATCTTGAATATAAATGGATTAAACTTTCCAAACAAAAGACATAGAGTGGCTGAATGAATTGAAAAATGAGACCTAACTATATGCTCCCTAGAAGAGACTCACTTCACCTTTAACAACACACATAAACCGACTGGGTGCGGTGGCTCACGCCTGTAATCCCAGCACTTTGGGAGGCCACGGTGGGCAGATCACGAGGTCAGGAGTTCGAGACCACACTGGCTAACACGGTGAAACCCCGTCTCTACTAAAAATACAAAAAATTAGCCAGGCGTGGTGGCGGGCACCTGTAGTCCCAGCTACTCGGGAGGCCAAGGCAGGAGAATTGCTTGAACCCGGGAGGTGGAAGTTGCAATGAGCCGAGATTGAGTCACTGCACTCCAGCCTGGCAACAGAGCGAGACTCCGTCTCAAAAAAAAAAAAAAAAAAGTACACATAAACCAAAAGTAAAAGAATAGTAAAAGATATTTCACACAAATGGAAGCCAAAAGAGAGTAGAAATGGCTATAAGTATACCAGACAAAATAGACTTCAAGTCTAAAACTGTCACACAAACACAGGTCATTATGTAATAACAAAGGGGTCGATTCATCAATAGGATGTAACAGGTATAAATACACATGTACCTAATATCAGAGCACCTAAATATATAATGCTAATGTTAACACAATTGAGGAAGAAATAGACCGCAGCACAATAATAATAGGGAACTTAAATATTCTACTTTCAGCAATGGACAGATCATCCTGACAGAAAATCAATAATAAAGCGTTAGACTTCAGACCAAATGGCCCTAGCAGACATATGGAATATTCTATGCAACAGCAGCAAAACACACATTCTTCTCAAGCCCACATGAAACATTCTCCAGGATACATTATATATTAGGCCACAAAATAAGTCTTCACAAATTTAAGAAGATTAAAATCATAAATTATTTTTTCTGACCACAATGGTGTGAAACTAGAAATCAAAAACAGGAAGAATTTCAGAAAATTCACAAATAATATGAAAATAAAACACCATGTTCCTGAACAACCAAGAAGCCAAAGAAGAAATTGAAAGGTGTTTTAAAATTTGTTTGAGACAAATGAAAATGGGAGCAAAATATATCAAAACATATGATGCAGCAAGAGCAGTTCTAAAAGACAAGTTTGTAGTAATTAACGTGTATATCAAAAAAGAATAATGATCTCATATAACAAATAAATGAACTAATGTTACACCTCAAGGAGCTAGAAACAGAAGACCAAATTAAGCCCACAGTAGAAGGAAGGAAATAATAATGTAGTAGAAAATGAAACTGAGACTAAAAAAAAAAAAAAAAATAGAAAAGATAACCTAGAGTAAGAAAACAGACAGTAAGGTCAAAAGATAAAATGGTAAATTGTAAATGAAAGAGAAGCCCACAGAAGTTCAAACTATGAAAATGCAAAAGATCCTAAGACTAATATTAACAGTTAAACACCAACAACGTAGACAACTTAGAATAGATAAATTTCTAGAAACATTCAACCTACCAAGACCGAATCATAAAGAAATAGAATATCTGAAGAGACCATTAACGAGTAAGGAAATGTAATCAGCAATAAATCTTACCTATCAAAGAAAAGCCCAGGACCTTATGGCTTCACTGCTGAATTCGCTCTAACATTTAAAGAACTAATACCAATCCTTCCCAGACTCTTACATAAAAGTATATAAGACGGAACACTTCCAAACTCATTTTATGAGGCCAGTATTACGCTGATGCCAAAGCCAGATAAGGACACCACAAGAAAAGAAAATTACAGGCCAATATCCCTGAAAAACATAGACATAAAAATCTTCTACAAAATACCAGCAAACTGAATTCAACAATCGGTAAAAGAATCATTCACCATGATCAAGTGACATTTATCTTAGGCATGTAAGGATGGCTCAACTTTTGCAAACCTATAAATCTGATATGACACATTAACCAAATGAAAGATAAAACTATATTATTGTCTCAATAGATGGAAAAGAAAGCATTTGACAACATTGAATACACTATCGTGATAAAAATTTTAATAAATTGGGTATAGAAGGAATGTACCTCAATGCAGTAAAGGTCATATATGACAGTCCCACAGCTAACATCATACTTAATGGGGGAAAGTTGAAAGTTTTTCCTCTAAGATCAGAAACAAGACAGAAAAAGATTTTCACTTTTGCCACTTCTGTTTAACATACTACTGAAAGTCCTAGCCAGAGAAATTAGGCAAGAAAAAGAACTAAAGTCATCCAAATTGGAAAGAGAACAGCCAAGGAGACAATCAATAGAGTGATGAGACAACCTATAAAATGGGAGAAAATATTTGCAAACCATATATCTGATAAAGGATTTATTCTTTATGTAAGGAACACAAACAACTCAGTAGCAAGAGAACATATAATCTGCAAAAAAAAAAAGGCAAAGGACCTGAATAGACACTTCTCAAATGAAGGCATACAAAATATCAACAGGTTTCTGAAAGCATGCTCAACATCACCAATCATTAAAGAAATGCAAACTAAAACCACAATGAGCTATCACCTCACACCTGTTGAAATGGCTACTATCAAAAAGACTAAAGGTGAAAAGTGTTGGCAAGGATGTACAGAAAAGGGTATCCTTGCACACTGTCAGTAGAAATGTAAATGAGTACAGCTATTATGAAAATCAGTATGAAGATTTCTCAAAAATTAAAATGGAACTACCATATGATTCACAACCCCACTACTCGGTATAAACTCTGAGGAAATAAAATCAGTACATCAAAGAGATATCTACATGCCCATGTTTGTTGAAGTATTTATTATTCACAATAGCCAACCTAAGCCAACTTAGGTTGATACAGAGTCAACCTAAGTGTTCATCAACAGATGAATGCATAAGAAATATGTGATATATATAATATATAATATATAATAACAATAAAACTATCTTTCCAGGTTCCAGCAGCCTCATAATTTAGCTGAGTCAGGTACTAGGTCTTATGCAATCTATGCAGGTACTGGGTCTTATACTTGGAGCACAATTTTAGGAAGTCATAATGTAAAAAAGATCAGAAAAAAATTAAAGCTACTTTTTCAGAAAGAACTAAATATTAATTGTCAAGGGTTTTCTTTTTTCTTCCTTTTTGAAAGTGAGGTTATGGAGTTACTTATAAAATCATAATGGATTAAAATTTCCAATTTCATATGCGGAATTTATTATAGTTTTTGACTTGAAGATTTGACATAACCCTCCCAAGAGCAGATTTTTTCCTTTTATGGAGATATGCCTTAAAGTCATACCCATAAAGACATTAGAGACCAAACTAAAATCCTCATTTTGATAAGAATAAATATAAAAACTGCTTTATCAATATCTTTGGGACTGTATTCATAGTTCATGGCAAGAGAAAAAAGATGGTAGAACCTCTCTTTATGTGTACTTTCTTTTACCTTCAGTAAAGCTTTAAACATACTTCCAGAAAGTTTTATAAGGTATTTAATGCTGATGAGAATTTTTTAAATCTTATGTTTAGTTTAACAAATTATTGTTCATCCAAAAGAAGTCTTTTGTTTTTCTTCAATTTTGCAGGCAACTATACATCTTAATATAAGTTTGCAGTAATCCCTTATGGGAAATTCTAGGTGAGAGTGACTTCACTCCTAGCAAATACAATATTTGTTTTGACAACTTCTAAACATTTCTATTTGATACCCTACTTATTTGATCATCTAAACTCTTCCTTTCAGTGAAAAACATTTCTCAATTGTGTATTAAAGTTTTTTGTATACTAAGCAAAACCAGGCCTCAGCATACCCAGAAACATTTTTGCAAGGATCTGGGGTTTTCATCAGTGCTTTTTGTTTAAGAAATCTGACCCTGATGGAATCCCAGTGGACTAGAGTATTATTTAACTAGAATGTACCCAAACCATACATGATAACAAAAATTTTCCATCAAAGCCCCATTTCAGTGACAGAGCCTTGTCAAATGATTCAGAAGTGCAAGTTCTACTATTTATTTCTCAGGTGACACTAAAATACCTTGATTAGTAGGGCCTTGTAATTAGCAAGAGATTTGCCCAAAGATCTTCTATGACCTGGTTTTGTGACTAACATCATAGCATACAATTTCCTTAATTTCCTTATCTGTTAAATGTAAGTAATAATACTTTTCACAGTTATTAATATGATGAGGATTTCATTAGGTCACTTTTTGACGCAGAACTGAGATTTCTGGGCACCAGCAAGACACAGACTTCAGCAGTGTGATGGGCATCTGTGTGCCAGCCCTATAGCACCTCCTTCTTCATCTTGTTCTTCAACCAAACTTAAATGGTTTACCTGCTTACAGATTGTAACATTCAGAATGTTAAATCTTTGAATGCAAAGATTATCTTACATTTCCCTTTTGCAAATATCCTGCAGCTTGTAATGAATAATTTGTTACATTATTCATAATAATTCTTTTTGATTACTCTGACATTACCGTATTTCTGTCAATATTCAATAGCAGTGATTTATATGGTAAATTATATTGCTCTCTTGATATACTAAACCTTCAATAATCGTGGATTCAAAAAATTATTGATTCCTCCTCCTCCACTACAAACAGCAACAACAAAAATAAAATTAAAAAATCTTAATTTCTTTTCTGTCAATAGCTCAAATCTCTACCTAATTATAATCTTGGATTCTCTCTTTCCTCATCTGACTTCAATCTTCGTTAGCCCTGCAGTTTGATTTCCAAATGTGTTTTGAATTACTCCGCTTCTTTCCATTTTCACTATAGAATAGGACATAGAAATGCATCTTATGCCCACTGGATAAATGCAACCGACTCTCAGTTGGTCCCTTTGCTTCCATCAATGTCTCCAATTGTATTGCTCATACACACATGAAAGGAACCATTACCATAATCGACATGGTATTTTTTTATAATGACACTTTTCCTAAGGTGGAAATAAGGTGTCTTATTCTAGTAAAATCTGTATAGTACAGTTTTCTGACAGAGGTAAAGTGCCTCTTGAAATGGACACCGTTTTCTAATTTACAGTAAAGCATTGTATGGGTTAGTGGTATCTGTTTCCTCTCTTGTCCCCCCTACAACCCATGCTCCACACAGCAACCCAAAGTATTCTTTTTAAAACTGATATAGGGTTTGGTTAATCTTCTGCTTAAAATCTTTCTTTGAATTCTAATTACACTCTGAAAAAATTTCTAATTCCCTTTGCTTCTCAGACTTTACAAAACCTGACCCTGGCCCATTTGTACAAGCTCATCCCCAAACTGTCTTCTACTGGTTTATCATATTCCAGGCAGACTGGCTGCTTTTTGTTTCCTACAACATGAACCCTCTTCAGGCTTTATACACTTGATTCCTCTGACTAGAAAATTATTTTCTTTTATCTTCATCTGGCTGGCTCTCTTTCATTCTTTTCATCTTAGTTCAAACATTACTGCTTCAGAGAGGGTATAAAGTCTTAACTTATTTAAAGAAGGAGTCCTTTTTCTTCCTAGTTAGTTTACCTTATCACCTTACTTATTTACTTCATAGAATTTGTTTGAAGCCACAGACATTTTGTTTATTTAGTTATCATCATCTAATCTTTGGCAATTTTGTTGCCAAAATAATCATCCATATTACTAGGGGTGTCTCCGTGGTTATTTCTAATGTCAAAAATGGTGCTTGGCACATTGTAGGGTAGGTACTTACTACACTTTAAAATATACATTCTCATTCCATTTGACTTTTTGTGACTGCTATGAACTAAACTGTGTCCACACAAAATCCATATATGGAACCTCTAATGCTCAATGTGACTATATTTAGAGTTGGACTTTTAGGAGGTAATTAAGATTAAATGAGGTCACAAGAGTGAGGTCCTAACTCAATAGAGTTGGTGGTGTTAAAGATCTCTCTCTCTCTCTCTCTCCCTGTTTCTCTCTCTTTCTTTCTTCCTTCCTCTCTCTCTCTCTCTGCACCCTCAAAGAAAAGCATGTGAGGACAAAGCAGACATTTGCAAGCCAAGAGGAGAGCCCACACCAGAAACAGAACTCTGCTAGAACCTTCACCCTGGAATTTTCAGCCCCCATAACTATCAGAAAACAAATCTGAGTTGCTTAAGCCACACAGTCCACAGTAGTTTATTATACCAGCCTGAACAGACTAAGACAGTGACCAACCCTAAGTGAAGGTTTATACATCATGTGTATATAAAAACATATAGTTATTGCCTAATTATCTTTTTTCCATTCTATTACAAGTGTCTAATTAGGCCCTGACAATAAATAAAATAGCAAAGTATGGTTTATGATTATTTTTTATAAATACTACATTTTGAGAACTATAGCAATAATATAGGAAAATGATATAAAAGAAATAGAGTAAACTGGACTGTAAGAAGTAGGAAAATTTAAATAACTCTTCTTTCTCCATTCTCTACTTGTTGAAATGATTTACATTCTAAGGATCCAACTTAAGTGCCTCCTTCTCCCTCTATCTTTCTAAGCATAATTAATTACTCCCTTTATACTTTCAAAGCCCATTGCACATACTTTTATGTGATATCGATTCACTTCTGCTTTGTTGTTAAGGCTATTTGTTAAATCTGGGTCTCTCCCACTAAATTAGAAAGTACTCTGCAGCAAGGGCTATATGCCTTGGTTTCTGTTGCTCATGGTATCTAATACACGACTTGTACAAAAGTGGTGATCGATGAAATTTTGTTAAGTAAATAAACAAAGGAATAAATAATTAAAGAGGTGGAAATAGAAAAGAACATTGATACAAAAGTTAAGGCAATTCTGCCAATTTTTGTAGATGATATTCCTGAAAAATATCATAATTTGCACACCTCTGATTGGCAAATTTGAGATCTCAGATAATAAGTGTATGTGTATATATGTATGTTTGTGATGTCTGTATACAGGTATATATGTCGAAATATTGGTGTACACACATAATACATGGACATACACATACATATATCATGTGTGTATATATATATATATATACACACAAAATCAGAGTAAATTTAATTTTTAAAAGATATAGCTTTCAAAACATGAAATTTTTATTTTTATTAAAATTTGTTTTGCTATGTCACCATGCAGGACAGTTTTGCAGTTGGCTGGGATGACCTAGTTCTCCGCATTTTTTTACTTATAGTTCCCCAAAGTAACTGTAAAATGCGCTAAGATAAAGAGGAACTGGCTAGAACATCCTAGGCTCTGTTCCAGTCCCTCCTGGAATCAGAATGTCCTTCAATGCTTTAGCTCAATGAGTCACATGACCTGGGATATAAAACCCAGGACCCAGGTTTCCAAGGTCCCTCATCTGCAGCACAAGTGGGGCACAAACAGTTGAGAGACTATATCCACCCTGGGAAGCTTTCTGTGTCTTGGGGGACTGGTTTATCTTGAATCCTGGCTTCTAGTGTCCCTTGTTGCCCATTTGTAAGTAATAAATCTCTTTCAATAGCTTGTGTGTGGGGGGAGTGGGATGCTCATCCTTATACCACTCAGATAACAAGTGCACTTGGTAACAAGTACACAGTAAACCTGATTCACAAACTATTTTCCGGAAGACTTTCTTTATGTCAATTGTTTAATAAGCCACTCATCTGATTAGCTAGATCATCCCACAAGTTTCTATTTTACAGACTGAATCTTGTCTTAAAATATTTTGAGCCAGTGCTTAGTGGTTGCATTTGCATTCCTCTTTATATTATTTTCTGAGACTTAGCAGAATATCCAATATATTTAATCACTGTATTAGTTTTCTTTAATGCTGTAACAAATTATCATAAGCTTAATGCCATAACCCACAAATGTATTATCTTTTAGTTCTCGACGTGAGAAGTCCAAAATGGTTGGCAGTGCTGCATTCCTTCTGAAGGCTTTGGGAAGAATTCTTTTTTTTTTTTTTTGTCTCTTCCAGCTTCTAGAAGCTGCCCACATTCCTTGGCTCATGGTCCCCTTCCGGCAATTATATCACCCCAACATCTATTCACATCTTTGTCTCTCACTCTGATGTATTTGTCTTCCTCTTAAAGTCCCTTTTTGTTATATTGGGCCCACTTAGAGAATAAAGAATAATAGGCCAGCAGCAGTGGCTCACGCCTGTAATCCCAGCACTTTGGGAGGCCAAGGTGGGTGGATCACGAGGTCAGGAGATCAAGACCATCCTGGCTAACACGGTGAAACCCTATATCTACTAAAAATACAAAAAATTAGCTGGGCATGGTGGCAGGTGCCTGTAGTCCCAGCTACTCGGGAGAATGAGGCAGGAGAATGGCGTGAACCTGGGAGGCGGAGCTTGTAGTGAGCTGAGATCATGCCACTGCACTCCAGCCTGGGTGACAGAGCGAGACTCCATCTCAAAAAAAAAAATTTTATATATATATATATATATATCCCTATCTCAAGATCCTTAACTTATTCACATCTGTAAAGTCCCTCTTGTCATTTAAGAAAACATGTTCACAGATTTGGGGAATTGAGACAAGGACATCTTTCAGGAGTTGCTATTCAATCTACCAACAGGGACTTGTACAAGAGTAGCAGACAGAGCTTGTGACCATGATTTTCTTGACATGGTAGTCTACCAAAAAATAAGAAGAATACCTATTTTGCATGATATATAGAATAGTAATGTATTAAGCAATTTTTCATTGCTATAAAGAAATACCTAAAAATGAGTAATTTATTAAGAAAGAATTTTAACTGGCTCACAGTTCTTCAGACAGCACAAGAAACCTGATACTGGCATCTGCTTCTGGTGAGGGCCTCAGGAAGCTTACAGTGGTGGCAGAAGGCAAAGGGGGAGCTGGTGTATCACATGGTGAGAGCAGAAACAAGAGAGGGGGGAAGGTGCCACACTTTTAAACAGCCAGATCTCACTACAACTCATTTACTATTGCAAAGACAGAACCAAGCTATTCATGAGTGATCTCGCCCATGATCCAAACACCTCCCACCAGGCCTCACTTCCAACACTGGGGACTACATTTCAATTTGAGATTTGAAGACAAACATCCAAACCATATCAGGTAAGTTAAACATTTTTGTCATATTCTCTATAAGAGTCTGAACCAAAGGTATATAAAACATCAAAAATTGGCTGGGCACAGTGGCTCACACCTGTAATCCCAGCACTTTGGGAGGCCGAGGCGGGTGGACCATGAGGTCAGGAGATCGAGACCATCCTGGCTAACACGGAGAAACCCTGTCTCTACTAAAAAAAAAAAAAAAAAAATCAGCAGGGCATGGCAGTGGGTGCCTACAGTCCCAGCTACTCCAGAGGCTGAGGCGGGAGAATGGCGTGAACCCGGAAGGCAGAGCTCTCAGTAAGCTGAGATCACGCCATTGCACTCTAGCCTGGGTGACAGAGCAAGACATTGTGTCAAAAAAAAAAAAAAAATCAAAAATTTAGAAATATGCAAAGTAAAATTACATTAAAGTAAAATAAATATTGGTTAGAATGTCTTAGTCCATTTGTGCTGCTATAACAAAATATCTGCTACTGGATAATTTACAAAGAACAGAAATTTATTTTCTCACAATTCTTTCATATCCAGGAGCTAAAAACCAGTTGAACTCATGGAGACAGAGAGTAGAATGATGGTTTCCAGAGGCTAGGAAGGGTAGTGGGAAGGGGATGATAAGGAAAGATTGGTTAATTAGTAGAAAAACACAGTTAGATAGAAGGAACAGGATCTAGTGTTTGGTAGCACAATAGGGTAATTATAGTTAACAATGATTGATTGTATATGTCAAAAAACTACAAGAATGGAATTGGAATGTTTCTAACACAAATAAATGATAAATACTTGAGGTGATGGATATCCTATTTACCTTCATTTGATTATTACACATTATATGCTTGTATTAAAATATCACATATACCCCCAAAATATGTACAACTATTAAATATCCATTAAAACTAAAAACAAAGAAAGGTGGAGTAGCTATGGTAATGTCTGGATAAAGTAAATCTGAGAACAAAGAAAATTATTGAGGAGAAAGAGGGTCATTACATA
This sequence comes from Hylobates moloch, assembly GCF_009828535.3. Classification (NCBI taxonomy): domain Eukaryota; kingdom Metazoa; phylum Chordata; class Mammalia; order Primates; family Hylobatidae; genus Hylobates; species Hylobates moloch. The sequence continues at coordinate 69,481,498 of NW_026652284.1, forward strand.
TTTACCACAGCTTAATTCACTAAGAATAAATAAAAATCCTAAGTGTGTACACACCTAGTAAGAAAGCTTCAAAATACATAAAACAAAAATCTAATAAAAACTGAAAAGAGAAATAGACACATATACCCAAAGACTTCAATACTCCTCTTCCAATCTCTGATAGAACAAGTGGATGAAAAATAAACAGAAATACTGAAAATATAAAAACCCTATTAACTAAATTGACCTAATTAAAATTTATAGAATACACCCAATGATGGCCAAATATACATTCTTTTCAAGTATACCTAGAACATTCACAAACATAGACAATATTCTTAGCCACAAAATAAGACATTACAAATGTAAAAGGAAACATATTCTTAGACCATAACAGAGTTAAATTAGAATCAGCAAATAGAAAAATAACTGGAAATTTTTCAAATATTTGGCAATTAACATACATTTAAATAATTCATGAGAAAGAAAGGAAGACACAAAAGGAACTAGAAAATATTTTGAACTTAATGGAAATAAAAATAACATAAAATTTTTGTGAAGCTAAAGCAGTTCTTGGGGGAAATTTACAGCATTAAAATGCTTATACTGGGGAAAAAAGGGAAAGGTTTCTGTGGTGGTTTAAAACAGATATGCACCACATAACATTTTAATCAACAACAGACCTCATATATGATGGCGGTCCAATAAGATTATAATAAAGCTGAAAAACTCATCACCTTGTTGATGTCATGGTAGCTGCCATAATCATAGCACCATGCATTATTCATGTGTTTGTAGTGACACTAGTGTAAACAAACCTACCACACTGCTAGCCAAATAAAAGTAGAGCATGTATCTTTATAGAATATATAATCATCGTCTATTATATACAGTACAGTAATTACTTATTCACCATACTGTATATAAGAGATGATTACATGTGCTATAAAGTAGAGTATTATTTACTGTACTATATATAATAGATTATAATATACAATTGTGTTACTGGTTTACATACTACACTATATTTTTTATTGTTATTTTAGCATGTACTCCTACTTATCTGATTTGAAGAAAAGCTAACTGTAAAACAGCCTCAGGCAAGTCCTTCAGGAAGTATTACAGGAAAAGGCACTGGTATCATAGGAGATGACATGTCCATGTGTGTTATTGCCCCTGAAGACCTTCCAGTCATATCTGTTGAGGTGGAGGACAGTGATATTCATGATCTTAACACTGTGTTGGCCTCAGCTAATGTGTGTGTTTTGGTTTTTAACAAAAAGATTTAAAAAGGGAAAAAAAGGAAAAATTTAAAAAATATCAAAAAGCTTCTAGAATAAAGATATAATAAAGATATTTTTGTATAGCCATACAATGTTTGGGTTTTAAGCTATGCTACTACAAAAAAAAGTTTTTTTAAATTAAGAAGTTCATAAAGTGCAGAAAACTTACAGTAAGCTACGTTATTGTTGAAGAAAGAAAAATATTTTTTACAAATTTAGTGTAGTCTCTGTGTACATTGTTTTTAAAGTCTACAGTAGTGTACAGCATTGTCCTAGGCTGTCACATTCACTGGCCTCTCACTCACTTACTCACGCAGTGTAGCTTTCAGTCTGGCAAGATCCATTAATGGTAAGTACTCTATACAGATGTACCACTTTATATCTTTTTTACTGTATTTTTATAGTATCTTTTCTATATTTAGATATGTTTAGATACCCAAGTTCTTAGCACTGTATTGCAGTTGCCTACAGTATTCAGTACGCCAACATGCTACATAGGTTTTGTTTTTGTTTTTGTTTTTGTTTTTGAGAGGCAGTTTCACTTCTGTTGACCAGGCTGGAGTGCAATGGCCTGATCCTACCTCACTGCAACCTCCACCTCCCAGGTTCAAGCGATTCTCTTGCCTCAACCTCCCAAGTAGCTGAAATTACAAGTACAGGCCACTTGTAATGGTATTTCTAGTTCTGGATCCCTGAGGAATCGCCACACTGACTTCCACAATGGTTGGACTAGTTTACAGTCCCACCAACAGTGTAAAACTGTTTCTATTTCTCCACATCCCCTCCAGCACCTGTTGTTTCCTGACTTTTTAATGATCGCCATTCTAACTAGTGTGAGATGGTATCTCATTGTGGTTTTGATTTGCATTTCTCTGATGGCCAGTGATGATGAGCATTTATTCATGTGTCTTTTTGCTGCATAAATGTCTTCTTTTGAGAAGTGTCTGTTCATATCCTTTGCTCACTTTTTGATGGGGTTGTTTTTTTCTTGTAAATTTGTTGGAGTTCATTGTAGATTCTGGATATTACTGGGTATATACTCAAAGGATTATAAATCATGCTGCTATAAAGACATATGCACGCTTATGTTTATTGCAGCACTATTCACAATAGCAAAGACTTGGAACCAACCCATATGTCCAACAATTATAGACTGGATTAAGAAAATGTGGCACATATACACCATGGAATACTATGCAGCCATAAAAAATGATGATTTCATGTCCTTTGTAGGGACATGGATGAAGCTGGAAACCATCATTCTCAGCAAACTATCGCAAGGTCAAAAAACCAAACACCACATGTTCTCACTCATAGGTGGGAATTAAACAATGAGAACACATGGACACGGGAAGAGGAACATCACACACCGGGGCTTGTTGTGGGCGGGGGGAGGGGGGAGGGATACCATTTGGAGATACACTTAATGTTAAACGAGGAGTTACTGGGTGCAGCACACCAACGTGGCACATGTATACATGTGTAACTAACCTGCACGTTGTGCACATGTACCCTAAAACTTAAAGTATAATAAAAAAAAACCTGACAATACCAAGCACCAGTGAGAATCTATAGTAACTGTAACTCTCATACATTGCTGAGGGGAATGCAAAGTGGAACAACAATCCCACACCTAGGGACATAGATAACATAAATAAAATTTAGTTTATAGACAAATCTGTGTATAATTGTTTAAAGCAGCTTTATTCAGAGTAGCCCAAAACTAAATGGTACTCACTATATTCTTTAACAAATGCACACATAAACAAAGTGTGGCACATCCATTCAATACAGGGAAAAATGATTGAAGAAAAATGACAAAATATGGATGGATATCAGATGCATTGTACTAAGTGAAAGAAGCCAGACTGCAAAGGCTACATAGTATATTATTTCATTTAGATGACATTCTGGAAAGGCAAAACTACAAGTAGAGCAAACAGATAAGAGGTTGCTAGAGACTGTGAGGCAGGAAGGGGGATTGTCTATGTAGGTGTACCATAGGGGAACTCTTGGATGGTGAAACTGTTCTGTACAAAACTGTGGTGGTAAACATCTGATAGTATAATTTTTTTCAAAATCCATAATCTATTTTAAAATCTGGTTTTTTTTCTTTTTTTAAAAAATGTTATTATTATGCTTTAAGTTTTAGGGTACATGTGCACAATGTGCAGGTTTGTTACATATGTATACATGTGCCATGTTGGTGTGCTGCACCCATTAACTCGTAATTTAGCATTAGGTATATCTCCTAATGCTGTCCCTCCCCCCTTCTCCCACCCCACAACAGTCCCCGGAGTGTGATGTTCCCCTTCCTGTGTCCATTTGTTCTCATTGTTCAATTCCCACCTATGAGTGAGAACATGCGGTGTTTGGTTTTTTGTCCTTGCCTTATACAAAAATTAATTCAAGATGGATTAAAGACTTACATATTAGACCTAAAACCATAAGAACCCTAGAAGAAAACCTAGGCAATACCATTCAGGACAGAGGCATGGGCAAGGAGTTCGTGTCTAAAACACCAAAAGCAATGGCAACAAATGCCAAAATTGACAAATGGGATCTAATTAAACTAAAGAGCTTTTGCACAGCAAAAGAAACTACCATCAGAGTGAACAGACAACCTACCAAATGGGAGAAAATTTTCACAACCTACTCATCTGACAAAGGGCTAATATCCAGAATCTACAATGAACTCAAACAAATTTACAAGAAAAAAACAAACAACCCCATCAAAAAGTGGGTGAAGGATATGAACAGACACTTCTCAAAAGAAGACATTTGTGCAGCCAAAAAACACATGCAAAAATGCTCATCATCACTGGCCATCAGAGAAATGCAAATCAAAACCACAATGAGATACCATCTCACACCAGTTAGAATGGTGATCATTAAAAAGTCAGGAAACAACAGGTGCTGGAGAGGATGTGGAGAAATAGGAGCAGTTTTACACTGTTGGTGGGACTGTAAACTAGTTCAACCATTGTGGAAGTCAGTGTGGCAATTCCTCAGGGATCTAGAACTAGAAATACCATTTGTTTTTTTTCTTTTTAACACAATTATTTTTTGCAGAAACATTTACCACTGGAGAGTGAGTAACCTCTTTAGCAAATACATACAAACACACATACACACAGATATAGATACATACAATCAATCTTCATTATTCATAGATTCTATATTGATGAATTTGCCTACTAGTTAAAATTTAGTTATGACCTCAAAATCAAGACTTACAGCACCTTTATAGTCATTCTTAGGCACATGCATGTGCAGGGTGGTGAAAAATTAGAATCTCTTCAGCTGGGACATTCATGTTCCCAGTTGAAGTCAAACAAGAAAACATTTTGCTGCCTTCTTTCAGCTCTCACTCTATAAATGAATATCCTTTTGATGGATAAACTTGGTGCCATGTTTTTCAGATTTGTGTGTTTTTTTAAATTGGTGATTTTCCTGTTTCAAATGACCCCAAAGCATAGTACTGTAGTTCTGTCTAGTATTCCCAAGTGTAAGAAGGCTGTGATGTTCCTTCTGAAGAAAATATGTGTGCGTTAGATAGGCATTGTTGAGGCATGAGTTACAGCGCTGTTGGCCAGAAGTTCAATGTTAACGAATCAAGATATATTAAATAAGATGCCTTTATTCAGAAACATACATAAAATAAGGTTATGTATTAATCAGTGGACAAAGATATTATGACCAGAAACTCAAAAGATTTCCCTTAGGAGGAATGGTTCAGTATTCAAATGTTCAAATTCAGTGTTCAAATGACTTTATAGAACATAACTACCATTACTGATGAGAATCAAGTATATTAGATAGATAGATAGATGATCCATTGATAGATAATTCATAAACATGATTATATCTTTGAAACAGTATCCTATTTTAATTCTAAATATTTTTAAAGTATACAATCATTTTATAAACACTGACTTGATTTAATGTTTTTATAACTTTTGCTGAAATCACTTTTGCAGTCACAGCTCTTTTGGAGCTTATTCCCAGTTCAAAGATATTACATAAGTTTGGCATCGCACATTCGTCTTTGTGGTATTCCTCAATTTTCAAGTTGTTCAGTGATAAAGGACCCTTGAACAGTACAGCTTAACTCCCTGTTAGAGGTAATATGACTGCAATGAACATTGTTTTTCAACTTACATTTTATTAGAACCCTGAATTGAATGTCCTCCTCTCTCAGCTAACAGAATAAATTATATGAAAAAGGACACATTTATTTCCTTCTATCTAGTTCCTACTTTTAACTTGCAATCCAAACAAATAATGCCATCTAATTTTTCTATCCATATGTTAAGATCATGGCCACCATAATTTGTTTTATAATCATAAAACAATTGTGGCTGTTTCTAAAAATAGAGATAGTTTCCTTATAAATCAAAGCTCTAGAATTTAACTGCGTTCTAGAGGTGTTAGTTGAAATACATTCACAATTTTCTTAAAAGCAGATGTTGCCCCTAGCAACAGTAAACACAGCCTTCTTTAAAGGGTCAAACATGTATGATGGAAACACAAATAACATTTAAGGCTAATGAGGTCGTTGTTGTTGTTGTTGTTTTGAGACAGTCTCACTCTGTCGGCCAGGCTGGAGTGCAGTGGCACGATCTCGGCTCACTGCAACCTCTGCCTCCCGGGCTCAAGCAATTCTCCTGCCTCAGCGTCCCGAGTAGTTGGGATTACAGCGTGTGCCACCATGCCCAGCTAATTTTTTTATTTTTAGTAGAGACGGGGTTTCACCATGTTGGCCAGGCTAGTCTCGAATTCCTGACCTCAGGTGATCCACCCACTTCAGCCTCCCAAAGTGCTGGGATTACAGGCATGAGCCACTGCGCCTGGCCTTAATGAGGTTTTTAAAAACACATTTAATTCGTCCTGAAAAAAATATAAGTTACAATAAAATGGAGACAATGTTTGAGGAGGTGGGAAAGATGAGACAGGAGACAGCCAAACTGAGATGTCACATTTATACTTTTCATTTGCTTTTTCTTTCTTTCATCTATTGAATATTATGTTTTTGATCCTTTGCAGGTCTATAACCCATCCAGTCCAGTGATTCTAACTTCATCTTTTATGGGAATATTTGTTAGGACTGAACCTAAGCCAAAATACATAGTTTGTCTTCTTTACTGCTCCTTGATATCCCTTGATATTTACAGTATCTCCTGCACCAGAATCTCTTCTCTTGCCTGCAAAAGAGAGACTTAAAGCTTTTTCAAGCTTGAAGGGGAAAAGGCTGCATGTGCCTTTATTTTCTCCTTATGTTAATAATAGTACCTTTCCATACTTTAAATAATAGGCATTAATTATGTTTTTAAATTCAATTGTAATTTCTCTAAAGCCTACTGATTGGGAACATTGAGCCTCCAGGAAATACTGAAAAGAACTGAGAAAGAAATCTCAGAAGAGAGATGAGGGATTTCTTTCGAAATAGCACTGGAGTGTCATATAGTTCTTGCTTATAAATTGGAAAAGATTTATGAAATTCCATGGAGATAGAATTGTTTCTGGCTAAGGACCTTATATAAGGGATTTGCACATTTTCTACTTTTTTATTGCAAGTAATGGAATACATACCCCGTGAAGAATGAACATATGGGATAGAAACACTTTTATATGCATGTCTGGGTGGCACTGGAACTCTTTCAGAATATGAATATGAACTGGTGGAAAATGTCAAATATTAAATCTATTGTAAGAATGGATCTCTTGGCTATTTAACATGCACTGGGGGAAAAGACAAAGAAGATCTGCTTAGGCCTTAGACTATAGAAAAAAATGATCCTGACCAGTTTCAGATTTCCTGTTGGGAAATGTTAGGGCATATAATTTCAAAGGCCTTTATAAGCTAATTCACTCTTTAGAAGTCCTCTCTCAGTTACATTATCATATGCAGATACTGAAAGAATGTACATAAGAGTTTTAAGGGATAAAAGTAAACCAAGAAGCTCTCTCCACTCTGAATAATAATATATGAATACAATTATTTCAACTGATATTTATTGAAGGTCTGTGGATAGAGGCACTGCAATAAACACCAGTGGTAAGCCATGAAGATTCAATATTCACTTTCCCCACCAGAGAGCTTGCTGTTTTTCTAGGGCAAGACATATTAAAAATACATAAATGATACATGGAAACATGTTGTATTGGTCTATTCTCACATTGCTATAAAGAAGTACCTGAGACTGGTTAATTTACGAAGAAAAGAGGATTAATTGGCTCATGATTCTGCAGGCTGTATTAGAAGCATCTGCTCAGCTTCTTGGGAGGCCTCAAGAAACTTACCGTCATGGCAGAAGATGAAGGGGAAGGTAGCACCTCATATTGCCAGAATAGGAGGAAGACAGAGAGAGAGAAGAGGTCTCACACACTTTTAAATGACCAAATCTCATGAGAACTCACTCACTATCACAACCAAGGGGGACAGTGCTAAACCATTCATGAGAAACCACCCACATGATCCAATCACTTCCCACCAGGCCCCAGCTCCAACATTGGAGATTACAATTAAACATGAGATTTGGGTGGGGACACAGATACAGACCATGTCACATGGATACACAGATTATGGCAAAACTTATGATATGTTATTAAATGGCTTTATACATTTATATTTATATATAAAGCCATATATTTATATATTTATATATAAAGTCTTTAATAACATATCATAAGTTTTGCCATAATCTATGTATCCATGTGACATGGTCTGGATATGCATTTTTATATATATACGTGTGTGTATATATATGTGTGTATATATATGTGTGTATGTGTGTATATATATATATATATATATATGCATACATACACACATACATATTATAGCTCCAATTAAATCTCAGAACTGCAATAAGCGGCCTATTTAATTTCACCAGGATGCTTTGTTCTTATCATCAACACACTGAAGTATTGCTATAATAACTCTCAGTGTTCATGTCATCAGAACATGCTTTATTTCAGAATTTGCTGTAATGTTATTCTGTTTTCCCTCCCAAATCAGTGTCTACAGTATTATGCCAAAATGCCCTGTAAATCTAATTCAGTCGCAGGAGGCAACATTTCTTATAAAAACAGTATTGACCAGGGTCTAAAGATTTGACTTGTAGGCTCATTTATTCTTTGTATGATGTTGACAAATCACCTAATTTTCCTTGGTCTCAGTCTCCTTGTCTATGCAGCACAAAAATAATATTTGCCCTGCCAATTAAAAATAAAACTGAACCGACAAAAACATGTCTATTATTCAATAACACGGCAAAGGAAATAATATCCTTAACTTTTACACAAACACGTAAAAAGTTCTTTTATAAATTTTATTAGTATGAAAGATTTCTTTCTGTGTTTTAAATAAAATAATGTAAATAAATCTGACTGGAGAAAGATGTCTCAAAATTACACATTAAATATGCCCAAATAAATTCTATTACCACCTTTAAAATTGACAAGAAAAGATAATATGTAACAGAAATGCCTTTTAAATCATAGTGCTCAATTTGTCTTTATCAGAGATATTTTAATTAGTACCATGAGGCCATTATGATTAATCCTATGCCTACCCCATCTCAACATTCTTCTTAAAAAAAATAGAAATTCAAATCTATCTTTCAAGGAAATATGGTTTTATTTTTATGCCAAATTTCAGAGCTTATTAATAATATACAAAGTAAATGCTAAGCCACAAAGCATTTTCACAGAAAGCATCAACTCAGATGCTAAGGAAATAACAAGCCACCTGAAAAGCCACAACTTTTAATAGCACATTTTTAAAAATGAAAAAGCACTCAATTCTCTGCTCAATAATCCTATTAGAGCCACCACTTTGAAAATTTATACCAAAATAATCAGTTTAAAGTAGCTGACTTTTCTCAAAAATCATTACCAATATGAAACCTTATTTCTTCAGTTTTTATCTAGTATTATATCAAAGGCCAATTCTAAACCCTCACAGTAGATCACTGACAGACTGTTAATCAAAAGTCAGGTAGTCACTACGGCAATTGTGAGCAGTTACAATAAAATGCAATTTCTGATTCTCTTTCCATCTTCTTTGCAAGGAACATTGTTACTGCAGAAAAATAGTAAACAATGGATTATCATACCAATTGCCCCTAAACGATTACTATGTGAATTAGGAAAATAAAAACCTATCAACTCCCCCTTTCAGTATTTTTCCAAAATTGAATTTGCTACATGAGTTTCTGGCCACAAAAAAACAATGATTTGTTCCATTGACTGTGGATCAGGTTGTTTTACTCATGATGTTTTCAGGGCCTGACCAAGGAACACGATTGGGTTGTAAATTCTAGAAAGCTAAGAAGGATTTGGGTTTGCTGAAATAACTAAGTAAATATGCAAAGAGGAACATTATATGCTAGCCAGGCGAGTCTCTCCCAGCATGATGCTCAAAACAGGAAATCAGAATGCACAGGACATGTGAAGACAGCAAAATTGGTTACGCTTTCATTTTGTTCCTATTAACTTCATTTAAATGACTCAAGGAGTAAATTCATACTGGTCAGATTAGGACCCAACATGGCATAACTTTTAGATCTACTTTCCTGGTATGAATTCAGAAGGAGAACAAAGGGCAACAAGGAAAATTAGAAGTATCAAATATTTATTAATGTAGCCTGCCTATTCTTCTCCACTGCTGTTCTTCTCCCTTTCTTTTATATAACTCTGCTGTTCAGAACTCTGAAAGAGCCTGGTTAATAAAGTCCAAACGTTTGATGTTAAGGCCCTCCACAAGCTCACTTCTACCTACTGATCTAGTCTTGCTTCTCATTAACTCATGTTTTCATCTAAAACATTAGACAAACTAGAGTACTTACTTCCCCAAACACATTTTTCCCTATTTCTATACCTTTATTCTCATTCTATTTCTCCTGCCTGGAAATGTCCCTCATCAAACTCATCTGTACTCATAAAGGCTATGTCTAGTGCAATCTCCTTTCAAGAAACCTCCCTAAATCCCTAATCTCAGTCCTAAATCACTTATTTCTCCTCCTTGCATCCATAGTACATTATTCCTATAAGATACATGGCATCTTATACTTCATTACAGTTAATTATATGTCTTACTACCTGAGTCATATTAAATGACTCAGAGCAAAAATTAAATGTACATACTTCTATTTACCACAGTGATTAGAAAAGTGCTATCTTTCCATAGTAGATTCTCATGTCTGTTACATTAATTAAATTTGTGCAAAGTTACCTCCTCTGAAAAATACAGCTTACTGACAATTAAATGACATACAATACTAGGACTATACATACATGATGAATTTGGGGATGGAGAGAAAAATGCAGCTGCTTACTGAAACCAACTACAATTTCCAGAAAATTATTAGCTCTTTTCTCTTGGTTTCTTAGGAGACTGAGCCAGACAACTTTTCTATGTGATACATTTGTTAAACAGTGTGTCTGAGGAAGTCTGTCTGACATTGATAAACTGCTTGAAATTTTGCATTAAAAAGAGGAAGAAATACCAGAATACATTACTATTGCTTTTAAAAAATGTTGCTCATCATCGATTGTGTGAAGATATTTTTTATGGTAACTAAGGGGATTAAGGCATGTGTACCTGCAGTAAATGAATGGTGAGAGAGATGGAAGGAGAGAGAGAGAAGAGAGAGAAGATAGATGGAGATTATATAGAGTCACCTCTGACAGAATGACTTACTTTTATTCCCTTCAAGCACAGGCAATAACCTTTCATTTTTCATTGGCTAGAAAATATGTCAACAAAATTTTCCTTTACCTGTCCTCTTTTTCTTTCAGTATCTGCCTCACTTATAAGAATAGAGATAGGTCAAATATCATCCTTTCTCCATATAAACTATCATTGTCACAATTCAGAATATAGGAATTTGGAATACATATATTTGGATCTCTCTCCTAAATAATGCACTACTGATAAATAGTAAAAGCAAGTAATTTAATTTCAAAACTTTTATAGCAACATGAAAAGAAACATATTTCAGAATATCATTGAGTACTTTAGTAAACATTATGGTGTATAACAAGATAACATAGAACTTAACTCACTAATATCTCCCTCAGAAGAGAGCTATAGAATTTTTTCTGACTTTTTTCAGTTTTATTTTTAATTATAAATTGATACATTATAGTTGTATATGTTTATGAGTATAAGGTGATGTTATGATTTATGAACATAATGTAAAATGATTAAATCAAGCTAATTAACATATTCATCACCTTAAATATTTTTGCGGCGAAAACATTTGAAATGTACTCAGTGAGTTCGAAGTGCACAATTTTTATTTATTATCTTTACCATGTTATGCAATATATCTCAAGGTAAAAAACAAACAAACAAACAAACAAAAAACTCATTTCTCCCATCTAACTAAAGCTGTACCCTTTGACCATCGTGTCAAAGCCACATTACATTTATGATTTTACTTGTGGCACCAAGGAACATTGGCTTCTACATTTTCAAATGCTTCTTTTTAAAATGACCAAATTTTTACATTTATTTTATTAAATATTATGAATCAATAGGAGTGATAATAATAAAGAGTTCCATCTATCCCCACCCCAATCATGCTTCTAAAAGCTATCACCTTTTAGCACTTCAGGGTTAAGTTCCTCTGTAGGTTACCTTCATACTGCTAAATAAGTGCTTATACAGCGGCTTCTTAATTTACCACCTTTAGCTCCTGCTATGATTGATGAAGATTTATTTCACACAACTCTCACCACCTCTTCTCAATTTTTCTGGTTATAACATTATTTTTAGTACCTGTGCCTTCATAATATATAATATACTTCAATTTCAATTTCTTATTTAATCAACTGTGAACTATATCCTTTGACACCTCACTTTGTAACATGTTGCTGTATGAGGGCAAAATAGTCAAGCTTTCAAATTGTAAGGATAAGGTGATCACACTTTCTTTGCTTAATAATTAGAAGGAAGGAGACTGTCTCCCATTCCTCTCCTCCTTCGGGTGCCTCCTTGAAAACGTAAGTCTGATAAGGAGTCAGATCTTTTAATGTTACAAGGCAAGGTGTGGGCCATCTGCTATTTGGAATTGTAAACAAACACATAACTCCAAGGTTAAGAGATGTCTCTCAAATTATACAGGAAACAACCACAAGGCAAGTTCTCTAGTCTCTCAAGGAGATAGAAGTTTTAATTGCTCTCTCTTCTACTTTTACATATAAATTTGTGTGAAATCCTGTCTAGACTTTGTAGATATTTCCGCACTATCTTTACGTGCATATAAATCTCTAATGTTTACCTAATAAATGTGTTCTCTCTTTCTCCTATATTGGCATGGGAGGCTGTGGTCGGGAGGGCAGGGCAGTGTTTTTGCTGACAAAACTATTTTATTTCCCAGCAGTTAGTAGAACTGGTACCCTGCCTTCTCCCTCTCGTACCTTATTTTTATAAATTTAATTTTCCACCTTATCAAGGCTAATAAAATTCACATTCTGTTTTGTATTCAAAATACATTCGATACATTACCTGTAGGTTGACTAAAGTTGAAAGTCAATAAAACAGTGCTTAAATTATTATGAATATGAAGATATTGTTCATTACCAAGTAATATAATGGTGGTACAACTTTTTCCTTTTGGTTCTCATGATACCACTGTGCCACTCAAAAAAAGTATATTCCTGGCCTCAAAATCAAAAGGAAATCCTCCTAGCTCAAATCATGCTTTATGTTAATTTACCTCATATTTGAATTATGTTTTTCTTGTATATTTTTGAGGCTTTTTTTCTTTTTGAGAGAATTAATGTACATTCTCTTCCTAATATCCCTAATGACTACAGCTTCCTACTTGTTCCAGCTAGTTCTCAAAATGCATATTATTCTTGAAGACATTATTCTTAGAGCCCACTGTACCATTCTAATTTGTACCAACTTTTTAGAAAGAGCTCTGCTATACAGCTGTTATACTGTAATTTATTTTATTTTATGCCTGAATTAATCCTATCACTTTTGTATTCTCTATCTTTTCCTTTCTTAATTTTCAACATTATTTTCCTGGAATATACTCCCAAATAACTTTGTCATAAAGTATGCCTAGGTTAAGTTTTCCTGTTATTGCATATGGAGAGATGACTTTAATTCTAAACTGATTGAAAATTTGACTGAGACTATAGTTGTAGATGCAAAGTTATTTTCCTCCCAAACTTTTAAAAGTCTTCCTCACTTGTATTCTCTGACATTTTAACTGTGACTGATGAGAGGTCTGGCATAGTTTAATCCTTGTTCTTTTGTTGATGATTTTGTTGTTGCTGGCTTTGATTTTTGGTGACTCTTTTATCTATAATCTTTTCTTCAGGTAGTCAAGTCTGTGACACCTTTGGGGTCTTCTTTATCAATTACCACACTCACTAGCTTCCATTTAGCTAGGATTTGTTAATAGCTTTGATTAGTAAAAAAGAAAAAAAGCCAAGACTTTGCCTTCAGAAATCTTTACAAGCTGAGCCAAAATAGAGAAGCTGCCAAAGAGAGAATGATGTGTCAGAAGCCAGAGAAAGGGAGACCTCCACAGTGTCACAAAGAGAATGAAATTTTATGGTTTCCTGACTTTGACTTCATCCTGGAGCAGTGAAAGCCTAATCTCACAATTATTTATTTCTACAACTCTCTCCATTCCCAGTCAGAAACGCACTCTCATGTCTGCTCCTACACCACATTTTCACAAAGTACTTTTGAACTTCACTTAGGCCCTTCTGCCTACCAATTTCCCAGTCTCTGACCACAGCTCCTTTGCTTCCAGTTCATACGTCCCTTTCTCTACTCATAGTTGCACTTTAATTTCATCATAATCCCCCATCATTTTTGGGTTGGCTTTTCTTTCTTGCCTATCCATCACTTCAACTGCCTTATTTCAATGCTGTTAACTTATTACCTGTTTTGGGTTTTTCACTTCAACATCCTCCAATGACTCACATTTCTATGGAATTACTGAGCGCTGTTAAAGTAAAACTACGATGCAATGCTATACATACTGTTTCTACTATAAATTAATGATCTCCAGCCTGAGGGGGGCCCTCAATGCTATATGATAATTCAAATAGACATAGTATTTTCCCCTTGATAGTGGCAATTGTATTTTTGCCATTGCTTATCATGTTTCCCATTACCAACTGGTTTGCTTCTCCCATCTCAAGGAGAATGAAAGCGATAGAAAAATATGCCCTCATCTATCCTTTTATATATAATGATCTGCTTCCCTTCATCTTTGATAGTGCCAGGCAAAGGAAGTGATGGCTTTTACATATAGAGTAAGGAACATATTTATGGACTTGTACTAAGTGTAATCATAGTCCACAAATAAAGGCTAAAAAGTAGAAATCATAGAGGCCACATTTTCTTCCAACAAAACTGTAAAATATAAAGTAAAATTAGGCTATTATGTGAGCATGTCTACAGCATTTGCTTGTTTCATGCACTATTATAAATATATTATACATAATATGTTTTACATAAATATTTTATATATATATATAAAGAGAGAGAGAGATTTTAACTTTTGCACCAATCTTTTGGGGTAAAATAAGAAATATGAAGCAAAACAAGTTTATGTAATTTGTTCAAGTTCACACAGCTCTCAGATATAGACTCAGGATATAAACCTGGACAGTATGGCTCAAGTTTCCTCAAACTTAATCATCATGGTATATTGCATTTTCACTCAAGGAAACCCCACATACTAAGAAATTTTTTTTAATTCCTGTTTATATTTATTGTTTTACAAAGAAAATATGCAGGAAAAAATAGTTTACCAAGAAGTAAAATTAATACAAAGATGTAATTAATGCTATTTGTAGAAGAAAATTCACATATTTTCATAATCCAGTTAATATTTTAAGAGGAAAAACTAATGTTCTTAATCTTTAGAACAACTCAAAAATCTAAACTAAGAGTCACATGAATTATTTTTGCTATATGCGATCATAGAAAATTTTTTGTAGAGAAATCCTTTAGGATCTCTCTTTTGGGACTATAATTCTTCCATAAGCAAAGGCCACTATAACACTCTATTAATTGACCCAGAAAACTGCCCCATATTCCTTAGCTGCAAGAATATTTGTATCTAATAATGCTACTTTGCCACTTGAAAAATGTAGGCAACTGAGGAACTTTCTGGATTAAAAAATATAATATTTTAAATAATTATAACCATTAGAACACACAGTCATTCTAAATACTAATTCTGATTAGGTTACCTGATTTAGCAAATAAAAATACAGGATGTCCAGTTAAATTTGAATTTCCAATAAATAACAAAAAGCTTTTAGAATAAGTATGTTTCATGCAAACATTAGGACATACTTATACTGAGAGGTCGTTTATCTAAAATTCAAATTTAAATAAGTGCCTTGTATTTTATCTGTCCATGCTAGGATTCAGTCAAAATATGAAATTTCAATTAATATTTTGATTCTAATTTACCAAAGAAGGTACAGACATGCCATCATACCCTTTTATTTGTTTTTTCCTCTATAATTATCCTGAAACTTTAGTTATTACCATGTAGTTATGCTGAAATGCAGTTATTGTAAGGAATCATTGCAAATGCCCCTTATATAATTACAATTAATGAATGTCTAATTAAATTATAAGTTCAAAGACATATAAATTTCTTTCTCAAAAAAACCATACTAAAACATAAGTAGTGTAGAGTTCTAAAGTGCGTAAAAGATTTGAAATAGAGAAAAATTATCTTCTATTTTCAAAAGGGTTTAAGTCATTTTAGTTGTGAATATATCTGTATATCTAGTGCTATA
This sequence comes from Hylobates moloch, assembly GCF_009828535.3. Lineage (NCBI taxonomy): Eukaryota > Metazoa > Chordata > Mammalia > Primates > Hylobatidae > Hylobates > Hylobates moloch. The sequence continues at coordinate 69,497,559 of NW_026652284.1, forward strand.
AAATTATTAGTCATTCTATAACTTTAATTATATAGATACTTATTAAATATAGGCCAGGCATGGTAGCTTATAATCGCTTGTAATCCCAGCTCTTTGGAAAGCTGAGGTGGGTGGATCACCTGAGGTCAGGAGTTCGAGACCAGCCTGACCAACATGGTGAAACTCCACCTCTACAGAAAATATAAAAATTAGCCTGGTGTGGTGGCACGTGCCTGTAGTCTCAACTATTCAGGTGGCTGAGGCAGGAGAATCACTTGATCCCAGGAGGCAGAGGCTGGAGTGAGCTGAGATTATGCCACTGCACTCCAGCCTGGGTGACAGAGCAAGACTCTGTGTCAAGAAATAAATAGATAAATATAATAGAAAGGTATGGATAATTTAAAATATTAGCTCTTTTGTTGTGTTGTGTTGTGTTGTGTTTTTTTAAGATAGGGTCTTGCTCTGTCACCCAGACCAGAGTGAAGTGGTGTAATCATAGCTCACTGAAGCCTCAAATTCCTTGGATCAAGCAATCCTCCTGCCTCAGTCTCCTAAGTAGCTGGGAGGTGCAAGCCACCATACCTGGCTAATTTTTTAATTTTTAGTATAGATGAGGGTTTCTTTTGTTGCCCAGTCAGGCCTCATCTCAAGCGATCCTCCTGCCTTGGCCTCCGAAAGTGCTGGCATTATAAGCATGAGCCACTGCACCTGGCCTACATTTTCAAAATTAAAAAAAAATTAAACATATAAAAATTCCTTTTTACAATAATTATTAATTGTACAGCTTCCTGTGAGTTGAAAAATATACAGGTTAATATTTTATATAATTACCTAATGCTGGGATTTTTTTCCATTAGAGACGTAAATTGTTATGTATGTTTTTTAAAGTGCAAAAAGAAAGATCACCTTTAATAGTCTCAAAAAATAAATAGTTAAATGATTCTAAAGGCTCCAAGGCACCTCTTAGATTTTAACATATAAAAATACAGCTTTCTGCTCAAACCCTGTCCAAAGTATCCAAGAATAACTCATGCCCCAAAATAGTGACTTAAAATCAAGTCTGTTATGGCAAATATATAGAAACTCATGTGACATAGAAAAAATACTCTAAATTTCTTCAGGTGAGCTGAAAAGTAAATTCAAAATACTATTCTTACTAGTAGCATCTAAAAGAGGGGCTAGGAGCGGGATGTGCACCTGCATAGCCTTAAAAATTCTCCTAGTTTTACTGGATACCTCCTGCCAGTTCTCAAAACACCAGGAAGTTGTGACTTACCCACCCACACACCACTTTGTTGAGTTATTATTCTAAAATGGTAGTGGTTTAGTTAACTTTTGTTAAGCCTTATGTCATCTTTAAATATTAGATGTGAGAAATTAAAAAGCAAAATACTCTCATACAATTTCTAATTATCTCATATATATATTGAGCCATATTGAGTCAGGTCACTCATTCTCCCAAATATAAAAACAGTATTTACTTGTTTGTACGTAGTCCAAGGAGGCTTGGGGAGCACTGTGGGCATTAGGTAAGAGAAATTGGAACTTGCCATTATAGAAAGAGGAATGCATGATACACAGTCATTTCTGATGGACTTGGGAAGCCCAAAATATAAACCATGCTCCAGAAAGGTACAACAGAGTCCCTGAGGGGGAATTCAACATAAGACAAGAAGGAACGTAAATGACTGACTAAAGTCATTTACTAACTAAAGTGTGAGGCCTGTGGAATGCAGAAGAGGAGTGATTCCAGGGATCCAAGAAAAACTAATGCCCAAAGATACTGACTTAAAACCAAGTCCATTATGACAAACAGAATCATTCCAGGTATAGAACTGCCAGGAACAGAAAGCCTTCTTAACCCAGCACCCGACCATGAGTGCATCCCCAAGGCTGAATGTGTGAAGTGAGGGGATTTTGAAATGCTTTGGAACTTGAGTAATTCTGCCAGTAGATCCCTCCATAAATTGGAGATGGAAAAAAAGAAAGAGGCGTTCATTTCTGAATTCATGGGACAATTTTTGGCCATGCGAACTATCTGCTGGTAACAGGAATTCAGAGTAGTGTCTAGAGTAGCTAATACTGCCAGCTAATGTGTCACATCAGTTGTCAATCATGTCAACAGATCTCAAGAATAAGGAACACTAGGGCATTGTGGGAGCAGAGGGCAACTGAGGGCAACAAGGACAGGATGGCTGGGACCTCTACCTTAGGATGTAGAGCCATCAAATTGACATCTGGGAAATATCAGTGTCTTAGATTGTTTCATGGATATAGATGTACATATGCTCACACACATACATACACACACACACAAAAAAAAATTCCCTCAGAATTTCTAGAAATTATTGCAAAGAACTAGAATTTACAAGTAAGACTTAAAGCTCCAGATAAATGAGTAGCAGTAGTAACATGACTTCTATTTATGCCCTTGGATTGATGGGGTCTGTAATATTCAACATACTGCTTTCATGTCAGTAAAGTACAACCAACATACACTCTATTTCAATAAATGGTACTCTCATTCACTAAATTATTCAAACCAGAAATCATGGATGTATCCTTTTTTGCTCTTTATTCCTCACCTCTCATACCCTAAGTTGTGTCAATTTCACTTGTTAAGTATCTCAGAATCTGTTCCCTGTACCACATCCCTACTGTCAACACCCATGTTGAAGTCACCATCCTCTCTAGCATGGACTGTTAGGAAAATCAGCTCGTTTGCTTCCCGTCATCTCCTCTTGCTCCCAATCTTCTATTTTCTTTATTGCTGTGGTAGTAATATGTTTTAAATGCAATTCTGTTCATGGCCCTCCCTTAAAGTCTTTTTATGATTTCTCGTTCTTCTTATCATATAGACCAAAATCTTTAACCTAGCACTGTAATTTAGGCTCTCTCTGCCTTCCTCGCCAATCTTGGGAAACATTTAGCACATAGACAAGGATAAATCCCAATATTCCACACTCTCTAAGCAATGTGTTTCTCTCCTTATGACCATAACAAACCAATAATTAGTCATTTATGTTATAATATATGCTATTATTTGTCATTATTTGTTTAATGTCTGTCTTCCCTGCTAAACTATAAGCTGCTCGTAAACCTAGTCTCTATTTGTATTTCCCCCTAACCTCATCCCCAGTGTCTATATGGTAAGGCCTAGACTTAGAAGAGAAATATTTACTATACAAATAAAAAAAAGTATGAATCCTCCATAAGTAGTTATTGCAATGAGGATTTGCTCTCACCCAATGTATTTGTACTTTCCTACTGGGAAAAAAAGTTGAATTAAATAGATTTTTTAAACATTTAAGTAGATTTTATATCCTTTCTAGGAAAATTCATTTGAATATTCACACCTTCATCTCCTGCCAACATGTTTCAAAGTCACACACTGAGAAAATTCTGAGAACAGCTGGCTGGAACATTTCTTGATATTTTAAAAACTTATATAGGAAATAAGTAAAGATAAAATCATAAAGATCAGGTCTGCATATTGTCTTCTTAAAGAAGAAAAGCTCAGTAATTCACCCTTTCACTTGAGTTTGCTTGAAAGAAACCAGCACATTACAAATTCTAGAAAATCTCCTTTCTAAAGAGTTAAAGGTTAGATAGTGTTAGGAGGCCTCAGTTATTTTTCCTTTGATGTAGAGGCAAGCCAAGGCTACTGAAAAGCCATTGAAGTTGGTGGAAGCTGACAACCATTCCAAAAAGTGGAGTTTATATACAAGGGAGAAAGAGAGTAAAGAGCCGCTATGTTATGTTCAGATGTTCATACTATACCACTAGTTTCTTTAGTGTTACTGCTAATCACGGCAATTTAAATGATGAGAATAGATAAGAAACAAGGCACCATTTAAATAGATCATTTAAGCTTACGGTAAAATTTAATCACTACCTCTAATTACAAAGAAAGGGAAATCACAAAAGAAATTATTTCAAGTATACTAGTAGTGACTGCCATTTTACTGACACTATTTGAATGGATATAAACAAAACACCTTAAAAAGAGAAGGTCAGTGATTTCTGACACCTTACATTGTCTAACACACTCACACAAAACACGCTGCCTTATATAACTAGGTCTAAAAGAAATCAACTAAAACTACCAAAATTAAGATAGCATGTGCATTAGTTTTCTAGGGCTACCATGGCAAAGTACCACAGACTGGATAGTTTAAACGGACATTTATTTCCTCTCGGTTCTGGAAGCTGAGAAGTCCCAGATCAAGATGTCGGCAGGGTTGGTTTCTTCTGAGGGCCTCTCTTCTAGGCTGGTAGATGGCCATCTGCTTCTACTGTTTCCACAAGGTCATCTTTCTGTGTCTGTGTTCTAATCTCCTCTAATAAGGACACCAGTCATTTACTTTAGGGTCCACCACTCTGGTCACATTTTACCTTCATTATCTTTCTAAAGGCCCTATCTCCAAACACAGTCACATTCGGAAATACTAGTGGTTAGGACTTAAACACATGAATTTTGAAGAGACATAATTTAGTCCATAACAGCATGCCTGTTAAAAAATGATGTATTTTCCTTCTGCTTCCTATTTTTTGAGACAGAATTCACGTGCTATAAAATTCACTCTTCTAAAGTGTACAATTATATTTATAGGATTCTTTGGGATAGGAGTCTACCTATATTTGCTTCCAAGAGGAGGCTTGTGTTCTCTCTACTTTTTCATTCAATCATTTTGAGCTTTATTTAGCACTTTTCCCCCCAGCTATCATTAGTGATACTTTATGGTAGCAATTTGGTTTAAAAAAAAAATAGATGGTTTGGTGAAAGTCTGGGCTCTAGAGGCCTCATGAATTAGATGTTATTGACCTCTCTTTTAAGTGAGCCCCACCATTCTCCCAGTCTAAACCTCAGAGGTAGGAAGCTGGGGCCTAAGCACTAAAGTTTCATTATCCAGCCACATGGCAGCAAGGAGAATCAGCTCCTTGAGGGCTGAGATGATTTCCACTTCATATCACAAAGTCACTTAATAAGGATGCACACAACTTGGCTTTCCCTTTCTTTAAGACAATGTACAGAATTTAGCACAAAAGGGAATATAAGTGCAAACTCACAGAGTTTCTTCTTAAGTATGAGCTTGTGAAAACTCAATAGCTTTCAGAATATGATGTGAAGAATTTAGTCATGATACTGGTGAAAGTGAGAAGGCATCATGTATTTATAGTACTTGAATCAAATTTTTACATGCTTATCAAATTTTAATTTGGTAAATCCTTCTATTTTCTTTCTTTGTTTCTTTCTTCTGAGACAGGGTCTTACTTCATTGCCCAGGCTGCAGCGCAGTGGTGCAATCTCGGCTCACTATAACCTCCACCTCACAGGTTCAAAGGATTCTCATGCCTCAGCCTCCCTAGTAGCTGGGATTACAGGCACACACCATGTCCATCTAATTTTTTTGGTATTTTTAGTAAAGATAGAGTTTCACCATATTGGCCAAGCTGGTCTTGAACTCCTGGCCTCAAGTGATCCTCGCCTTGGCCTCCCAAAGTGCTGGAATTAGAGGCATAAGCCACCAAGCCCACCCTATTCTTCTATTTTCTACCTTTAATTTCTTACCACTTTAACTCAATGGCTTATTTAAACCATGGAATTCAAGTATATATGAGCTTATTTCCGAACTCAAACCCCAATTGTTTAAATGGTGGTGGGTCATGGCAAGAAACTGTCTATTCCTCCACTGGTTTTCCGTAACAGAAAGATGGCATCCACAAAACTCTCCTCCAGAAGAAAATACACTGAGGCATGCATTGACATTGGGTAAAAGAGGAGCTGAGCACAAATGTTCCTAAGCTATATTCTTATAATGGTTGGTCGTAATGGTTGGACATTGTCTTGCCGATTAGAATACCTCTTTGTTAAAATACAGCTTTTTTTCTACTTTCTCCTGAAGTGATTGGTTTGTATGTTTTCTACTGTCCTGAATGTTCAACCTTGCTTTCTCTGTAATAAAATAAGTAATGTGTATATTCTCCAACAGAAAATCAGATAGACTATAACACACATACACACATACAGATGATAATACAGAAAGTGTCTATACAATGATAATACTGAAAGTGTATTCAAAGATACTTTCTTTGTAAAAGTTAGAGTCATAGTCTTTAAATTATTCCCCTGAAGCTGTCTTTCACACACAAAAAAGGTGAAGAATCATCTCACCCACATGTATATATATGCACATACAGATATATGTGTATATATGTATATATATACATACAGATATACATACAGATATATACATACAGACATATATATACACATCTGTATGTGTATCACATATACATGTGTATATGTGTGTGTATATGTGATATATATAATCTCACTCAGATATATTGTATATGTATACATGTGATATATATACATCTTACACAGATGTGTGTATATATACACATACAGATATGTATATGTGTACACATATACATACAGATCTATACACATATACATACAGATATACAACACATATCTGTATGTGTGTCACATATATGTGTGTGTGTGTATATGTATATACAGAGAGAATTGTACATTATTGAGGATACTCAGCCTACACAATGAATACAATCTTTTAAAGGAAAATAAAGATATGATCATCTATTTGTAATAAAAAGTTGTCCAGTCTTTAAAAGATGTACTTTACTGTCAGGCTTTATGAACCACACAATTTCCAAATTTGATAACATTTTGCAGAATAAATTTTCTACCAAGTAAGTTGCTCTTACTAGAAAATTAGTAAACCACTTCATAATTTTGGATAGTAAAATATATTACAACAGGATAAAATTGTCTTTTTCTTAGTCTAGAAACAAACTATTACATAGCAGCATGCTAATTAATATTTCTTTGTGTTTTTCCACAGGCTGTTGCTACCCATGTGAGAGTAAAGAAGGGAACTTAAATCAGTGCTGCTTTCCTTGATGGTTCCATTGATCCAAAAGCCCACTGAAGTCAATACGATTTCGTCTTTAGCAGAAATGCTGCACTTAGATTATCTCCATAGGAAAGTACAGAAAAACAAAAAAAACTGATCCAAATAGCTGAGTTACTTTCAAACCACTCAGCCTGCTTTATTTTTAAACATATTAGAAGTTTCACTAATCTTTAAAGTGGATTTTGTACACTAAGAGTAATACTTACAATAATAATATAATACATCAAAGAAGAGATAACTAGTCTGTATGATTGATATTTTAGCTTCCTCCCGTTTTTGAAACAATTTCCTTTGGTTTCATGTCAGCTGGGTTCCTTTAAAATACAAATACAGTAGCTCCCCAGTGCCCCTGGCTGGGAGATCACAATGAACCAGTCCTGAAATCTTTCCACCTTGACTGCCAAGGCAGATCTAATTACTCCAGAGCCCTGCCTTCATTTTCAGGGCAGAAGTAAATGCTTCCCTGTGTGGGACACCAGTCAGAGCAACAGGCACTTCCTCTGATCTGACTAATCATTCTTGCAGTGTGGGAGTGCAAGAGAAGAGAGAAAATATCATTCAGAGACACTTTTTTCCTAAGATTTGGGGCCTTAGTCTTTAAAATATTCCCCCAAAGCTCTATCATCTCACAGACACACAAAAAGGTCAAGAATCTCCTCCATAAGATGTCTCTCACCTGGATGGTATAATTAGCCACATTGTATTATTTTCCTCCTTTAGAAAAGTTCTCATTTTATCTTTCTCTAAGTGCCCTAATCTGAAAAGTACACTTCAGGATTGTCATAGGATTAAACACAGGGAATTTTGGAAATGTTTAGCACACAGTATTTCCCAAAAAGAAAAAAGTTTCTTCAATGACTTTGCCATTTCGTCTCTGCATAGGGTGTTCAGATGTAAAAATATATATATTTTTAAAAAGTACAACAGCTGCAGAAATAACTATTTTCACGGCAACATTTGCTTTTCAGAGAGCCTTAAAACAGGTTGTCTATTATTATAATATAATATATAATAGGAATATTATTATAATAATTTTAATAATTATATTATTAATTTAAAAAGATATTTCTTAACCTATGCAGGTGGTGGAGAATATCTGAATTTAGAAGAATAAGAATGAAAAAGAGGGCACTATAAGTCAAAAGCTAACAGAATGTAGCAGAAAGAACATTGGGAACTGGGTTTGGACCAATATTATCAATGTGATCAGTGACATCAAAAGAGAAAGAAATTTTCAAAAGCTCAGAACAGCATCACTACTATTGCTTATGTGTTGATTTATATATTCAATCTTTCTAAGCTTTTGAAAAAAAAGTGGTCTTTTTTATCTCTATACACTTATTTTCTTTTTTTTCTTCATTTCTTCTTTTATTTACCCACCAGGTGTCATATAAGGCACTGGAGAAACACAGCTGAATTGCGAAGATTCTTAGAGGTGTCCATGGTACGATAAAAAAGACAGATAGATAAACCTACTTTCCTGGTGAGGACATACATAGTGTGTCCTACTTTTTTCCTTGGTTCTAATTTCTAATTTTACTTTCTTTCTAAAGCCTGTTTTTTAAAACAAATCTGATTCAATTGTGTCTAAATCAGAGAATGGACTCAGGGTGACTTATTCAATCACCCAGAGATTATTATCCGAGAGCTCAGTCAAAGATTAAAATTGACTGAGGCTGTCAGGACAACTATAACAGCTTCAAAAAAAAATGAATCCTGAGGATTCATTTACAGATACTGAGAAATAACAATTAAGTTTTCAATGATACTATCTCCACTCTCAGCAACCATTCCACACCCCAGTGGGGCTGCTACAGAGGCAACTTGTGAGTACCCCATTCCATTCCTACATGCTGTTACTTCTTTCATTAGAGCAGGTTTCTATGGGTATGTACCCTGCAGTAGATGGAGAGGAGGTATTGAATATAAAATGGGAAGAGAGATAGAGAATAGAAAACATTCTCAGAGAAGAATCTTAAGAATTCTTTTGCCACCGTAAACCACAGGACAAGGCAACCTTTTCTCCCGGTAGACACCACTTTGAACAGCAAATTTGAAGGCCCTGAAGTGTTTGTAAAATAAAAAATAAAAATAAAAGCTTTGAGGGCACATGAAGCTAACTCCACTTTAGCCTTGATGTCTCAATTTAGACATAGGCCTCTCCAGGAAGACTTTCCTATAACCTACCCTTGCAAGACTGATTTGGGACCACTCCAGTGTGCTCCTATTGGACTCTGTGACTTGCAGCAGTTATAATACTACTATGCTTCATTGAAGTATCTTATTTTCTTCTTTGTCTGCTTTATGAGAAAATAGTCTCAAAAAAAAAAAAGAAATAAAATAGCTTCATAGGTTTGCTGACAAAACAGTGTTCAACCCATAAAAATCACCACGTAAATGTCAGGTTCTTCATCATTTTCATCATCATAATTATCATGATTTTGGATGAGTCTAAACTACCTAAATAAGGGAAGGGAAGGAGTTTTTATCAACATAACATAGAATATGAATGAGCTTTCAATAAATTTTTGTTGAATTAACAAATAGGTGGATAAACAAATTTATGAATTGTCATTGGTTGCTTAACAAATTCTATCCAAATGAATTTTGAAGTTGTTTCTTTTAGATTATTTTCTATTTTTCCAAAAGGAAGACTAATGACAGCTATCTACAAGACTGAAAAGGAAAATACGGTCTTGTGAGGACCAGACCATAAAATTTGCTAAGGACCCTGAATATCTATTCAGAGGTCAGGCAAAAGTAACTGCCACTATCTTATCTAATTCTGAGAAAGCTCCTTTCAGAAAGTAGAATTTCCAAGACACTTCAAATGAAAGGGTAGGTGGTTTTGTGAATATCTTGACATATAAACCTTCTGGAGAACAATTCAGCAATATTTATCAAAAGTTTTAAAAATCAAGTAATGCCTTCTCTAGAAATATCCTAAAATGATAATTAAGAATATGAACAAATGTTTGACTTTATAGATACTTGTAGCAACATGGTTTACAATATTTAAACATAAGGTAAATGTCCACAATAAATTATTGGTTACATAAATTATTCTACATTTTTATAATACAACATTAAAGAGCTACTTGTGCCATGTTTATTATAATGAAAGATATTCATAATATAATAGGCTACAGGACAGTATATACATAATATAATAGGCTACAGGACAGTATGTAAAGTATAATACCATTTTTGTTTTATTGAGAGGGTAGGAATAAGAATAGGGAAAGAAAAAAAACTAGCAAAATGACAGTACGAAAGCCAAAAAGCTGGTAATCTTTCTCAAGCATTAACGTCCCCTTGTCAATGTGCAATTAATCATCGGGTTCTGTCCTTTTCACTGCTTAAATGTCATTTAAACTCACAGTTCTTTTCATCACTATTGTCATCATCTTTATTTAGAAACAATTTTATGTTTTTGTTAAAAAAAAAAAAACTACATAATTGATGTCCCTGCCCCCGTGTTGCCTTGCTCCATGCTTCACAGAGAAAATACAGACAGAATGATCTTTCTAAAATGCCAATCTGAATGTGGCATCATGCTTTCAGCGCAAGGCCTAAACTCCTTGGCATCACATGTTGAATCATTAAAGCTCTGATCTCTACCTACCTGCCTCTGCAGCTAATTTTCCATGGCCCTGCTTCTATCCACAACTTGACTTTAAGCCAAACTGAACTATTTGCACATTTCCTAAGTTTACCATGTCCACTTCTCTGCATCTTTGCACATGCTACTTTATCCACCAAAAGCCAACTTGTCTCATCTAGTTGCTCTTCATCTTTTGCAGAGATAAAATCATTGCTGTTTAAAATCAGAACGGACTATCAACTCTTCTGCTAACACAGTCCCTCATTTCAGTGATAAACTATAGCTCCACACTCAGAAATGGGTGAGGACAGGGGAAGGCTGAAATTTCAAGGTCTCTCTCAGCTTTTCCATGAAATTATACAAGAACCAGAGCGAGTCTAGCAAGTGACTCGTTGGCTGGCTAAGCACATTTACGAGCCTTTTGGTAGGCCAAGGAAAGCCTTATTTTAGAAGGGGATTGAGAGCTAAATTGTTTTGTGTACTATCAAAAGTTGATTTGCATGTAGAAGCAATAAGGATGAACATAAAGTAATGAAGCAGGGGGAATCTTGAGAGATGAATGGAGATGAGCAGCTTTGCAGAAGGCCAGGGCCTTGAGGAGCCTCACCAGTGAGTGATAAATTGCCATGGCAAAGTGGCCATAGGAGAGCTGTCGGTAACCCACACAGATCCCCTGTGACAAGCAAGTGCAGGTGCACCTTTCCCCCAGTTTTTGTGAGCCAATCACCAGCTCACAGCTGCACCCTTTTAAAAACTGCTTGTTAACAACAGGAGCAGCCTAGTTCAGAAATGCCTGAGAGGTTACACCCTTCCTCCAAGTGGTAGCCAGTAGCCAGTGACTGACTAATAAAGAGGTACAAAAAGCCTTCCCCCTTGTCCTTGTCAAAAATAAAACTGTGGGTTCCATTTTTATTCTGGAGCTCACTGTGGCATCAGTTGAACCCACTTCTTTAAGTGTTCTTCTTTTCCTTCTTCTCCTTCAGTTGTGCCTCCTGGGATTAACTCTCAGATAAATTATTAATACTTGTACTTAAATCACGTGTCATAGTATGCTTTCGAAGGAGTCCAAACTTAAGTAAGAATCAGACCAATTTGGTTTAAATGTGCATTTAAACCCAGATGATTTTTTTGCCCAGCTTTTTCCTTGTCTTATCCTATTTTCTTCATTACCTTAAAGATTTCACTGGAGCCACTTCCACAATAAATCATTGCCCAAGAATCCCTGTCTCAGGTTTTGCTTCTAAAGAACTCAGCCCAGGATAGCAATCTAGGACTTTTGAAGACCAAGAATGTGTCACACTAAACTTCAAAGTATTTTGATTGCAGAGATGAAAACTCTCCCATTACCTCATTTTCTGAAGATTGTTCTGCACACATATGTCCATCAAAACACACCCTGCAAAGACACCTTCTATAAGGGTTCAGGGGAAATTGAAGATCAGTGGCTGAACTTCCCATGGGCTTTGACACACACTAAAGGAAAAAAGCAGCTACAAGGAGATAGATCAATCACTGGAGTTAGCAACTCAAAACCAACGAAAAGTGTCAAGATATACGTCTCTGGGAATTCATGGAAATAATAGAGAGGGGATAAGAATTCCCACACACAGTTGGAGTTGTAGCAGATGAAGCTGATGCTACCCGTTCTCCCTTAGCCTCACCACAGTTTTCCTGCAGCTGATTCCCAGCACATTGATAACATATGCCTGTTTTCTTCTTCCTGAAGACATTCTCCAGTAACACAGAAGCGTATTCCATTGCACATAGGTGAAGCCAAGAAGTGCAAGGGCAATAAGATACCAGGGGCAACACTCAACCAATAAGGGAAGGGAGTCATGGATAAATGCCATGCCTTCCCTAGTGTGGAGTCTCGAAGGATAAACAATGGGACTGAGTCTCAGGTGCCTGTAGTAATTTACTCATTAATGTGCCTTTTACTGGCTTTGCTCCCATTTGTCTCATTTTCCCCTCTCCTTCACTAGTGCCTCCTGGGATTAACTCCCAGATAAATTATTAATACTTGTACTTAAATCATGTGCTTTTGAAGCAATCCGAACTTAGGAATCAGATCAATTTGGTTTAAATGTGCATTTCTTTGAAGAATTAATTCCAGTGTCACATTTTTGGTAAGCCTTCTCTGACCCACTCTCACCCCAACCTGTGCTACCAAGCTCCATGCATAAATCTAATGTTAGAATAATGTGTGAGACAGAGAGAGAGAGAGTGTGTGTGTGTGCACGTGCACACGTGCGTGTGTGTTACCTCAAGGACTGTGAGTTCCTTGAAGTTAGAAGCAGTGTTTTATCTCTGTTAATATCCCCAGTGCCAAGAGCAGTGTCATTAGTTTTGATGAACATACCAGTTTAAATTATTTATACTGTTGATAAGAACTTAAGCCAAAAAGCAGGAGAGAGGAGGACTTATTGTATCAAATAACTAAGCAGTCATGAGATAGATATTCAGGTTTATCTTCATTCAGGGCTCAAATGATGATACCAACATTTATTTTCATTATCTCTATTTCTCTGGGGCCTGCTTCCTTGCAGTTGGCTGCATTTTCCATGTGATTAAAAATGACTACACCAGCAATTGTCACTAATCTTCCAAGGTTCATATCCACTAAGAAAAACAGAGTATTTATTTCAGCACACCTGAAAAAAAGCATCATTGTAACTTCTTAACTCTAAGAGGATCACATAACCATCCCTAAGCCAATCATTGCTTCCGTTAGAATGCAATGTGCTGACTGGTTAAGGTCTAGGTAATTTGCTTCATTTTTGACCCAGAGAAAGAGGCCAACCTAAAGCAAAAGGCTGAAAATTAAGGAGGGGTATTTCCTGGAGGAAATCAAAGAGTTATTAGTAGGAAAGAGGAAATCATATGCTAGAAAGCATATAATAGATGTTTCACTACAGTGAATAAACAATGATGAATGATAATCTACTTTAATATCATAGAATTTCACTGTGATTTTTGCAAGTAACTACCATGTTTGCATTTAGATTTATATCATTTCACATACAATATGTATAAACAAGTACACTAAGAGAATCTAATTTTAATCTAGAAATTTCTTCTAATCAATCTCTTGATTGATTAGAGCGTTCTTAGTTTTCTTGCTCAGGCTCAGTGCTTTTGTCCACTTGAGTGGATAGGAACATTTGTTTTAATAAAAGCTTGCTTAATACTTGGAACTATGGCAACATATTTAAATTTGTTTATAGGACAAAACTAGGTACAACCTCCAGGGAATAGATCTGCCCCCCATTAACTAGAGCTCTCATTGACTTCAAATATGGAGAGAGTTGATGTTCTGAGAATGAGTGTTAACAGGTGCTGAAAGACCTGTGCATAATGTTTATAACAAATACAAGAGATTATGAGTGAAAATGTATCCAGGGAAATCCAAGACTTCCTCTGTGGTGAGTATTTCACCAAGCTACAATTAGAGCATTAAAGAAAGCAGTATTGTACTTAAAGTAGAAAATAAAATCTTACATAATTAATAGTCCCTTTTTTCAATTTTCTAAATTAAATAAAAAATTATCATTGAATTAAATAGTACTCAACTACAATCCAACTTTACAAGATTCTTCTGTGTATAAAAGGGAAACAGCCAGTGTTAAAAAAGAGGAAAGAGAGGAGAAGGAGAGATTTGTTAAAGGATACAAAATTACACCTAGATAGGAGGAATAAGTTCTAGTGTTCTATAGCACTGTAGTTAACAGGAATATATAGTTTCAAATAGCTAGAAGGAGGATATTGAATGTTCCCAACATAAAGAAATGATACATGTTGGAAATAATGGAATACTAATTATCCTGATCTGATCATTATACACTATATGCATCAAAACATCACTATGCACCTCATAAATAGGTACAATTATTAAACATCAATTTTTTAAATTCATATAAAAATAGCATCCAAATTGCAAAGCAAGCAGTGAAACTATTTCTACTTGCCAAAAATAAAACAAAACAAAATGATTGGAGATGATGATGATATACATTTGATTTTAAAAAGGGGGGGCTTACAGAAAAGATTTCCAAAATATAAAAAATAATTTCCTTTAAATAGCAAGATTCCGAGTACATTTTAAGCAATGTATTATATTTTCATAAATATAGCCCTTTATGAAATATATCCTAAAATACCCAAAAGTGAGGGTAATGAAAGAAAACTTAGACTGTTTTATGAATTTCAGTCATGACTCCTTTTCCTTTACCCCATAAGTGCTGGTAAGCTCTCCCACACATTCCTGGAGTGCAAAGCTGGGTCTGGCACTTTTTTATTCCATATGCTTCTAAAAATCAGCAAGGATGGAGCTTTATCATCTCCTGCATAAATTAGGGGTGTGATTTGCCAATATGACTGGGCGATAGTCCAGCTGTCTTGAAAAATTAAGAAAAGGAAGAGAATAATGTATTTTTTAAATTTCTCTCAACCTGAAAAAGGAAGACACAAGTTGAAGCTAAATGGAATATGTCAAGCCCAAAGCGCGGTAATATCTGTGGCTTTGTGGGAGGCGGAAAAGAGGAGCTCTTTGGCAGAATTCTGGCAAATTCTGAGATTCATAACAATGAAATAGTCTATGACTTGTCATGGATATTGCCAAATTTTAAACACAAGTTACTTGGTTATTGAGTATAGTAGGGTGTAGAAGGTGAAAGGAGGAGCCTAAAATATACAGTATCAATCTCTCCTTGGCTTTTGTATCCCCAAACACCATGCCCAGGTAGACGCAAATAAGACTTAGGTAATTTCTCAATGATAGACTGAATAAAGAAAATGTGGCACATAAACACCATGGAATACTATGCAGCCATAAAATATCATGAGTTCATGTCCTTTGCAGGGACATGGATGAAGCTGGAAACCATTCTCAACAAACTAACACAGGAACAGAAAACCAAACACCACTCATAAGTGGGAGTCGAACAATGAGAACACATGGACACACGGAAGGGAACATCACACACCGGGGCCTGTCAAGGGGTGTGGGGAGCCAAGGGAGGGATAGCATTAGGAGAAATACCTAATGTAGATGATGGGTTGATGGGTGCAGCAAACCACCATGGTACATGTATACCTATGTTAACAAACCTGCACATTCTGCACATGTATCCCATAACTTAAAGTATAAGTAAAAAAAAAAAAAAAAAAAAAGACGTAGGTAAACTCTCAAATTTGAAAGTTCTCATTATGAAATGAGAGCTGGATATCAAGCAGGGAAGAACTCTGGACCAGAAGAATCCAAAGTTACAGGGACAGAAGCAAAAATGTTACTACGGGGTTGTTAAGTATAATAGTGATAGAAGTTATTTCCATTTTCAGCCCTTCATTAATGGACCTGGGAATCCTAGCTTTTAGAGAAAGGGCACTATACATTGGTCACTGATTCAGAGCATATGCTACATCCTGGAGGACATTATCCCAGCCTTCAAAGCATTGTCACCCAGCCAGTGCCATAACTGAATATTCCAAAAACCACTTAACCCATCAGGTCAACTGCTTCGGGTTGATGGTGTATTAGTCAGTTCTCATGCTTCTAATAAAGACATACTCAAGATTGAATAATTTATAAACAAAAAAGGCTTTAATAGACTTACAGCTCCTCATGGCTGGGGAGGACTCACCATCATGGCAGAAGGCAATAGAGGAGAAAGGCACATCTTACATGGTGGCAGGCAAGAGAGTTTGTGCAGGGGAACTCCCATTTATAAAACCATCAGATCTTGTAAGACTACCATGATAACAGTGTGGGGAAAACCGCCCCCATGATTCAATTATCTCCACCAGAGTCCCTCCCATGACACATGAGAATAATGGGAGCTACAATTCAAGATGTGATTTGGGTAGGGACATAGCAAAATCATATTAGATGGGGACATGATGACATCAATAAATTTTATTAGCATGAGCCAATGCCACATTTTATTTGCTGTAAATTTAATTTCCATGTCAGAAACAATGCTATGTGAACTATGACAGTGAATAAGGCATCTGAAAGTTCAAGGATGGTGGTTTTAGAAGAAGCATTTTGGGATGAGGAAACAAAATCATAGCCAGAATATCTATTCCAGAAAAAAGAAAAGCACCGTCTGTTCCATTATAGAAGTTACTCAGTATAATCAATTGGCCAACAGGTCACTGGCTGGTACCCCTGGAGAATAATGCCATACTAAAACCAAATGTTGGCCTCTACTACTGGCATGTGGGGCACTCAGAAATAGCTCTAACCAGATTGTCCACGGTAAGTAAAAGCCCATTTTGCTGAACGAATGAACATTTCATTTATGTGCCTATTGGGCACAAACAAGGTGACTGGTGACTGACATCCACAAAACAAGTTATCTTGACCATCCAGTTACTAAGATTCCCTCTGTTAAGAATGCTTTTTACTGAGTACTTACATAAGACATGGATATCTTCACACTGTACACTTGGAGATGTTTTTTCATATACCACTTCTGCAGATCTCCTTGACACCAAATCATGTTCCCTATAAACCAAAACATTTGTCATTTCAGATAGTGTCAGTATACCAGGCAGAAACATCTGAAAATCCAAAAAATATTTTCCCTCAGTAGGTTGGCCAACAAGTGTGGGTTGAAAGATAAGACATAAGAGGAGTAGACACCCTGAGAATCTGTGTCATTGCAAATCCAACTTGTTTGTGCCTTCAGGATGTGCTCAAGCCCAATCTTGTATATACCACTTCCATTTAGTGGTGAAATGAAGCTCTATGTGCCCAAATGTAGGGCTTAATAGATCAGACAAGACCCAATTTATGATGAGCAAGTCAGATTAAATGATAATTTGATCACCCATAATGATAGTTCAGACTCTTGTGGGATCCAATAGCAAGCCAGAAGTATCTCAAAAAGAGACTTGTTAACTGAAGGAGATGTCATAGTATCCTTCAAAATCCTAAACGTTTTCATTGTAGTTTACCTATAAGGTCCTGACAAAGATTCCATAAAACACCTGTCTGTCACAGACATTTCAAGCATCATTAGACCTGCTGTGTGATATGGCTCAGTCCTAAATCTTCTTCATCTGGGCCCCACTCAAAATTGCAGCCTTTCAAGATACTCAATAAATAAGATATGTGTTGTCTTTATAATCTGAAAGGTCCTATGGAACACTGAGTCCCTTTCTATATGGTAAGAGGGGCCAGATATAAAAACTTATCTTTGACACTGGAAGGACATATCTTGACATGCCCCAGATTATCGTAACCTTAAACGATTGTCCTGAGGTACAGGTGTTTTAATATTTTGGAATTTATTTACTCCATTCTGGTATACACATGTACTATCAAGATGTCTAGGGTAGTTACCACTTTATTCTCACTAGGTACAGTCATGATACATCATCTACATAGTGGAACAATTGAATGTTCTGTGAAAGGAAGAGATAATCAAGGACCCTTGACTAGATTACGACAGAGAGCAGGAAAGTTGCTACATCCCCAAAGTAGAATAGGGAAAATGTCTTGCTGGCCATGCCAAATGAAAGCTAACTGTGTTTGGTGGTTTCTAGCAATAGGCAAGGAAACAAACAAACAGACAAACAAAAAACCATTCACCAAATCAGTAACTGTATAACAGGGAATTTTTTTTATCTGCTGCAGTGATGAAACCAGATCTGAGACAGCTGCCGCAATTAAATTTACCACATGATTAAGACATTCTCCAACATCTGTCTTCTTCTGCACAAGCTAAATAGGAGAGTTGAATGGGAATATGCTAGAAATCATCATTTCTACATTCTCAAGTTTTTGATGTGGCATTAATCTTGAAACTCTTCAAGGAAGGAGATGTTGTATTTGGCTCACTGTATTTATAGGTAGAGGCTCCTCTAGATGCTTTTCCCTTGGCCTTTCTTACCAACAAAAACCCTCAATCCATGGGTCAAGAAATCAACATGGGTATTGGGCCAATTGTTTAGTGTGCCTATTCTAGTTAAACATTCCGGAACTGGGAAACAACCCCAGGGTGGGTTTGGGAACCCAGTGATCTTCCAGGGAAAGAACCTCAACCTAAAATATCATTAATATCCTCACCTCCAAAGTCCCTTGTTTGATTGGTGGATCAGAGTGGTATCTTGTGTCTCTAGGAATTCCTGGCAGCTCAGAACCAGTGTCATATAATTCCTTAATAGTATGGTACCTTCCCCTTTTTTCAGTGCACCCTTGTGAATGGCCACAAATCCTTTTGGAGAAAGCTAGAGAAAAATATACTGTATGACTTTTGGCAGCACAGAGTCCTTCCCTAAAGGAACCTGGTTCCCCTTCATCCAAAGTGCCCTGAAAGTGTGAAGTGGCTCACAAATGGAAATGAATTATCTGATGATCTAAGTTAAACTTCTGTTCACCAGACTCTCTTTTCCATTTCTACACATCAAGTAAAACTTTATAGCAAGCTCCCCATGAATTTTGGTCCTTGAGCCACCATGATCAAGTAGCTAATGACAACATTCTCTGTAAGTGAAATCATTCTTATTACTGCTTCAAATCTGCTACCCATTCATTACACAAATTCTATGCTTGTTGTCTCTCGCAGTTCAGTGCTGCCACTTGGCCCCAGCCACCTTGGGATTCCGTCATTCCTATTTATTTCAGGGATTCTATTTTAATAGCAAGGCAACTTACTGTCATTCCTGGCCTACTACAGAGCTTATCAAGGCTGATGATATTCCCTTCACCAATGTATATAAGCAGTTCTTACAACCTAACTCTATCCCCACATTCATATATCCCTAACCCTTTTGATACTGTCTTCTATAGCACACCAAGGGAGTTCCTGTAGCTCAACTTCAGTCAACTAACAAAGCCAAAAGTAAGAATGATTTACCAGCCACTTAGAGCACATTGAATGTGGAATTTTTGCTTAGGTGAATCAATTTCAATACCTTCAACCTGACCCAAATTATATCCACTCATTCTGACCAACATCCTTTTAATTCATTTCCATACATATTCCCCAAGTTTTAGTTGAAATAAATACAAGTTATATAATTCTTTTTATGTGCGCTGTACCTCTATTCTGGTCATAAGTGTTATCTGATACAAAAGCATAAAAAACTGAGTCTTATATTAGATTGATGCAAAATTCATACATTTGCACCAAACTAATATATCTAGAAACAAAGAGAGGTAGTAGGATATATCTAGAGGACATCAGCATTCCTCATCACATCAAGGTCTCAGGCCAGGAAAATTAAGTTCTTGAGAAAAGGGGAGAGTGTATTCCTCAAATTTAGGAGGAAAGACTGCTTCTACTGGCAAATGAGGCTCCATAAAATGTAAAAGTTCAGGTACCTCCACATCATCAAAATCAGCCCTTATGTCTCCATCCCAATTTCATGGCCCTACTCCTTCTCAGTCAATGCCTTATTTCTAATATAAGAAACCCTGAAAGATTGTGTTGAATTATAATTGAGTCACTCTCCATATTAGACTTTGGGTTTGGTTTTAAGAAATTTTCTAGGAAATGCTGTTTCTGTTACAGCAGTAATAGAACTTTTCTAATCCATTATGTAGACCTTGATCTTGGAATTAAAAACTCTGAACTCATTTTCTTTCTCTACATTTTCCAATGAAACCCAACCAACATCATTATATTCATTTTTATTAAAGTGTTCTACAGCAGCAACTACTTGGTGATTCAAAATCTTGCCTTCTATAGGCATTTGATTACAGATGAAACTATAAATAACAATTTAAGAAACATTTTTTGCCACTACATGCCATGGCTTATGATGTTATGTATTGGAAGCAAATACATCAATGTCTATTTTTTATGTTGTTTTAATTAATTTTTATGGGTACATAGTAGGTGTATATACTTGTGGTGTACATGAGATGTTTTGATACATGCATACAATGTTGCTATGGAGAGTAGTTTGGAGATTATTATTAATCACATCATGAAAACTGGAGTATTTTACCCCTCAAGCATTTATCCTTTGTCTTACAAACAATCCAATTATACTCCTTCAGCTATTTTAAATGTACAATTAAATTATTATTGACTATAGTTACTCTGCTGCAATATCAAATACTAGGTCTTATTTATTCTTTCAAATTATATTTATTTATACCCATTAACAATCGCTGCCTCCCTCCCCTGACCCAGTCCCCCACTTCCCTTCCCAGCCTCTGGTAACCACCCTTCTACTCTTGATCTCCAAAAGTTCAGTTGTTTTGATTTTTAGATCCCACAAATAAGTGAGAACATGTGATGTTTGCCTTTCTGTGCCTGGCTTATTTCCCTTAACATAATGATCTCCAGTTGCTTCCATGTTGATGCAGATAACTTGACAACATTCTTTTTTTTATGGCTGAATACAACTATGTGTATAAATACCACATTTTCTTTATTCAGATGAATGGATAAAGAAAATGTAGTACTTACACACAATGGATACAGGTCGCTTCCAAATCTTGTCTATTGTGAACAGTGCTGCAACAAACATTAAAGAGCAGGTATCTCTTTGATATACTGATTTCCTTTCTTTTGGGTATATACCCAGCAGTGGGATTGCTAGCTTGTATGGTGGCTCTATTTTCAGTTATTTGAGGAACCTCCAAACTGTTCTCCATAGTGGTGTACTAATTTACATTCCCACCAACAGAGTATGAAGGCATTCCCTTTTCTCCACATCCTTGTCAGCATTTGTTATTGCCTGACTTTTGAAAAAAAGCCAGTTTAACTGGGGTGAGATGATACCTCATTGTAGTTTTGATTTGTATTTCTCTGATAATCATTGATGTTGGGCACATTTTCATATGCCTGTTTGCCATTTGTATGTCTTCTTTTGAAAAATGTCTATTTCAATCTTTGCTGATTTTTAAATCAGATTATTAGATTTTATCCTACAGAGCTGTTTGATCTCCTTATATCTTCTGGTTTTTAATCTTTTATCAGATGGGTAATTTGCAAATATTTTCTCCATTTTGTGGGTTGTCTTCTCACTTTGTTGATTGTTTCCTTTGTTGTGCAGAAACTTTTTAACTTGATGTGACATCATTTGTCCATATTAGTTTTGGATTTCTGTTCTTGTGAGGTATTACTCAGGAAATTCTTTGCCCAGGCTAATGTCTTGGAGGGTTTCCCCAATGCTTTTCTGTAGTAGTTTCACAGTTTGAGGTCTTAGATTTAAGTCTCTAATCACTCTGGTTTCAGTGTTGTATATGGAGAGAGAGGGGGGTCTGGTTTCATTATGTTGCCTATGGATATTTAGTTTTCCCAGTGCCATTTATTAAAAAGACTTTCTTTTCCTCAGTGTATGTTCTTGGCAGCTTTATCAAAAATGAGTTTGCCACAGGTGTGTGGATTTGTTTCCAGGTTCTCTATTCTGTTCCATTGGTCTATGTGGTTTTATGCCAGTACCATGCTGTTTAGATTACTACAGCTCTGTAGGATAATTTGAAGTCAGGTAATTGTATTCCTTGAGTTTTGTTCTTTTTGCTTAGGATAGCTTTAGCTATTCTGGGTCTTTGGTGGTTCCATATAAATTTTAGGATTCTTTTTTCTATTTATGTGAAGAATGCCTTTTGTATTTTGATAGGAATTGGATTGAATCTGTAGATTGCCTTGGGTAGTATGAACATCTTAACAACATTGATTCTTCCAATCCAGGAACATGGAACATCTTTCCATATTTTGGTGTCCTCTTCAATGCCTTTCATCAATGTTTTATAGTTTTAATTATAGACAACTTTCACCTCTTTGGTTAATTCCTAGGTATTTAATTTTATTTGTGGCTATTATAAATGGAATTACATTTTTGATTTCTATTTCAGATTGCTCACTGTCAGCATATAGATATGCTACTGATTTTTGTTTGTTAATTTTTGTATCCTGTAACTTTACTAGCTGTGTCAGTTCTAACAGTTTTTTATTGTGGAATCTTTCGGTTTTCCCAAATATATGATCATATCATGTGCAAATAAGATTAATTTTACTTCTTTCTTTCCAAATTGGATGTCCTTTATTTCTTTCTCTTGTCTGATTGCTCTAGCAAGGACTTACAGTACTATGTTGAAAAACAGCAGTAAAAGTAGGCATCCCTTGTTGTGTTTCATATCTTAGAGGAAAGCCTTTCAGTTTTTCCCTGTTGAGTATGACGCTAGCTGTAGGTTTGTAACATATGGCTTTTATTATGTTGAGGTATGTTCCTTCTATTCTCATTTTTAGAGTTTTTATAATAAATTTCATCAAATGCTTTTTCAGCATCAATTGAAAGAATCACATGGTTTTCATCAATTTTATTGGTATGATGTATCATGTTGATTTGTGTATGTTGAACTGTCCTTGCATCCCAGGGATAAATCCCACTTGATTATGATGAATGATCTTTTAAATGTCTTATTGAATTTGGTTTGCTAGTATTTTACTAGGGATTTTTAGATCAATACTCATCAGAGATACCGGCCTGCAGCTTTGGGGGTTTGTTTGTTTACATGTCTTTGTCTGGTTTTCTATTAGGGTAATACTGGCCTCGTAGAATGAGTTTGGAAGAATTCCCTCCTCTATTTTTCAAAATAGTTTAAGTTGGATTGGTATTAGTTATTCTTTAAATGTTGGGTAGAATTCAGCATTAAAGCCATCAGGTCCTGGGCTTTTCTCCACTGGAAGACTTATTATTACATCACCCAACTTGTTACTTGTTATTGGTCTGTTCAGGTTTTGGATTTCTTCTTGGTTTAATCTGTGTGGGTTGTATGTGTCTAGGAATTTGTCCATTTATTCTAGATTTTCCAATTCATTGGCATATGGTTGCTCACAGTAGCTACTAAATGAACCTTTGAGTTTCTACAGTATCAGTTGTAATACCTCCTTTTTCATTTCTAATTTTACTTATTTGGATCTTCTGTCTTTTTATTAGTCTGGCTAAAGGTTTGCCAATTTTGTTTAAGTTTTCAAAAACCACCTTTTTGTTTAACTGATCTTTTGTATTGTTTTCTTCCTTTCAATTTCATTTATTTTTGCTCTGATCTTTATTATTTCCTTTCTTCTGCTAGTTTTGTATTTGGCTCCTCTTGCTTTTCTAGTTCTCTAAGATGCATTATTAGATTGTTTATTTGAAGTTTTACCTCTTTTTTTTGATGTAGGCACTATAAACTTCCTTCTTAGTACGGCTTTTGCTGTATCACATAGGATTAGGTATGTTATGCTTCCATTACCATTTATTTCAAGAAATTTTTTAAATTTTCTTCATAATTTCTTCATTGGCCCACTGATACTGATATTTTATCCTTACTGGGATTCTCTTGTTGTTTCCTTAACATGATTATTCAGTGAAGGTTCTTTTTTTTTATTATTATACTTTAGGTTTTAGGGTACATGTGCACAATGTGCAGGTTTCTTAAGGACAATCTCATTCATTCTAGGGTTGGTGTGAGTAAAGTAATATGGCACCTGATCTTCTGGCTAAAAAATAGTAACCAGATACAATATTGATTTGCTTCTCTACTAGTTTGTCTTTTATTCATATAAATTCTGCATGATATGTATTTACTTTAAAAGACATTAAACTTGTGTAATTTCCATGTGTTTTTATAGTTTCCAAAGTTCCTCTTGTTATTGATATCTAGTTTTATTTCACTGTGGTCAGAGAAGAGGTTTGATATTTTTTCAATTATTTTGAATGTTTTGGGACTTGTTTTGTGACCTAACATATGGTCTATTCTTGAGAATAATTCATCTTCTGGGAAAAGAACGTGTATTCTGCAGCCATTGGATAAAATGTTCTGTAAATGTCTATTAGGTCCATTTGGTCTATAGTGCAGATTAAGTCCAATGTCTCTTTATTGATTTTCTATCTGTAAAATCTGTCCAATGCTAAAAGTAGGATATTGAAGTCTCCAGGTATTCTGGTCTCAGACCTCTTTTTCAGCTCTAATAACATTTGCCTTAAATATGTGGGTGCTCCAATGTTGGGTGTATATACTCTTAAAATTGTTATACCTTCTTGCTGAATTAAACATTTTATCTTCATATATTGAAATTCCTTGTCTCTTTTTATGGTTTTTGACTTGAAATCTATTTTGTCTTACATATGTATGACTACTCATGCCCCTTTCTGCTTTCCATTGGTGTGAAATATCTTTTTCCATTTCTTTATTTTCAGTCTGTGTGTGTTTTTATAGGCGAAGTATGTTTCTTGTAGGCAACAGATCAATCGGTCTTGCTTTTTGATTTATTCAGCCACTCTGTGTCTTTTGATTGAAAAGTTTAGTCCATTTACTTTCAATGTTATTATTGATAAGTAAGGACTTGCTCCTGCCATTTTGTTATTTGTTTTCTGGTTATTTTGTGGTCTTCTGTTCCTTCTTTCTTTCCTTCCTGTATTCCTTTTTATGAAAGTTATTTTATCTGTTGATATAATTTAGCTTCTTTCTTTTTATTTTTTATGTATCTGTTGTATGTTTTTTGGTCTGAGGTTACCATGAGGTTTGCAAATACTATCTTGTAGCCCGTTATTTTAAGCTTATAACAACTTACCACTGTTTGTATAAATAAACAAGCAAACAAACAAGCAAAATGAAAATATAAACCTTGCACCTTAAGTTCATTCCCCCCATTTTAACTTTTTGTTGTTTCTATTTATATCTTATCGTACGATGTCATGAAAAGTCATTGTAGTTATTATTTTTGGTTGTTTCATCATTTAGTCTTTCTACATAAGGTAAGAATACTTAACATACCATAGTTATAGTGTTATAATATTCTGTATTTTTCTGTACACTTACTATTACCCATGAGTTTTTTACCTTCAGATGATTTCTCATTGCTCATTAATGTCCTTTTCTTTCTGATTGAAGTTCTCCCTTTAGCATTTCTTGTAGGACAGGTCTGGTGTTTATGAAATTCCTCAACTTTTGTTTGTCTGGGAAAGTCTTTATTTCCCCTTCATGTTCGAAGGATAGTTTCACCAGATGTAACATTCTAAGGTAAAAGTTTGTTTTTTGTTTCGCCTTTTTTGGTCTTGGCACTTTATACATGTTACGCCATTCTCTCGTGGCCTGTAAGGTTTCCACTAAAAGTCTTCTGCCAGATGTATTGGTTCTCCATTGTGTTATTTGTTTGTTTTCTGTTGATGCTTTTAGGATTCTTTCTTTATTCTTGATCTTTGATTAAATGCTTTAATAAATGCCTTGTCTTCTTTGGGATAATTCTGCTTGGCTTTCTATAACCTGCTTGTACTTGGATATTAATATTTTGTCTAGGTTTGGAAAGTTCTCTGTTATTATCCCTTTGAATAAATTCTCTACCCTTATCTCTTTTTCTACCTCCTCTTTAAAGCCAATAACTCTTAGATTTGCCCTTTTGAGACTAGTTTCTAGATCCTGTAAGCATGTCTCATACTTTCTTATTTTTTTCTTTTGTCTCCTCTAGGTATTTTCAAATGTCCTGTTTTCAAGTTCATTAATTCTTCTGCTTGATCCATTCTGCTATTAAAAGACTCTGATGCATTATTTAGTGTGCCAATTTCATTTTTCAGCTCCAGACTTTCTGCTTGATTCTTTTTAATTGTTTCAATTTCTTTGTTAATTTTTTTTTTTTTTTTTGAGATGGAGTCTCGCTCTGTTGCCCAGGCTGGAGTGCAGTGGAGCAATCTCAGCTCACTGCAACCTCCACTTCCTGGGTTCAAGTGATTCTTCTGCCTCAGGCTCCTGAGTAGCTGGGATTATAGGCACGCATCACCATGCCCAGATAATTTTTGTATTTTTAGTAGAGACAGAGTTTCACCATGTTGGCTAGGCTAGTCTCAAACTCCTGACCTCAGAAGATCCACCCGCCTCAGCCTCCCAAAGTTCTGGGATTACAGGCATGAGCCACCACAACCAGCCTGTTAGATTTATCTGATATAATTATGTATTTCTTCTCTGTGTTGTCCTGAATTTCTTTGAGTTTCCTCAACACAGCTATTTTGAGTTATCTGTCTGAGAGGTCATATATCTCTGTTTCTCTAGGATTGGTCCTTGCTGGCTTATTCAGTTGATTTGGTGAGGTCATGCTTTCCTGGATCGTCTTGAAACCTGTAGATGTTCAGCTGCGTTTGGGCATTGAAGAAATAGGTATTTACTGTAGTCTTTGCAGTCTGGGCTTGTTTGTAACTGTACTTCTTGGGAAGGCTTTCCAGATATTTGAAAGAACTTGGGTACTATGATCTAAGCTGTATCTGCTTTATGGGGTACTCCAAGCCCAACAACACTGTGGTTCTTGCAGACTTGCAGAGGTACCACCTTGATGGTCTCCGACTATGCCTGGGAGAATTCTCTGGATTACCAGGAAGAGACTTTTGTTCTCTTCCCTCCCTTTCTCCCCAAACAAATGGAGTCTCTCTCTCTGTTATCAGCCACCCGGACCTAGGGGTAGAGAGACACAAGCCGCTCTGTGCCCATCACCACTGGAAATGCACTGAGTCAGACCTAATGCCAGCCTAACAATGGGTCTTGCCCCAGGCCTGCCGTAATCACTCCCTCACTACTCCCTATGTTTGCTGAGGATCCAGGGGTTCCACAATAAGCAGGTGGCAAACCCAGCAAGGCCTGTGTCTCCTTCAAAGTAGCAAGTCACCCCAGGCTCCAAATGGGTCCAGAAATGTTGTCCAGGAGCCCAGGAGTAGAGTCAAAAACCTTAGAAGTTCACCTGGTATTCTATTGTGTTGAGGCTCATCTGGCACTCAAACCACAAGATGAAGTCCTTCTCATACTCCCTCCTCTTTCAAAGGTGGTGGAACCTCACACCATGGCCATGACCACCATAGGTCCCTGGGAATTACTGCCAAACTACCACTGATGTTCCCTTAAGGCCCAAGGGCTCCTAAGTTAGCTTATGGTGAATGCTGCCAGGCCTGGGACTCACCCTTCAGGGCATTGTACTCCCCTCTGGCTCAGGGCAGGTCCAGAAATAAATTCTAGAATCAATGACCCCAAGAGCCTTCTTGGAGCTCTCCACCTCTGTGGCTGAGCTCGTACCTAAGGTGCAAGTCTAAATCCCCTTTATTTTTCCTCTGCTTTTCTCAAATAGAAGGAGTTTGACCCATAGCCACCACAGCTAGGAATATGCTGATTCTCACCTGAAGCCAGCAAGTCTGAGAGTGCCACTCAAAGCCTTCAATGTAGTGCCTGGGTATCACTGCTGGTTGATTATTCAGGGCCCAAGGGCTCTTCATTCAGCATGTGATGAATCCTGCCAGGACTGCATCCTTTCTATCAAGTCAGAGGGTTCCCTTCTGGCCCAGGGTATGTCTAGAAATGTTGTCCAGGAGCTAGGGCCCGGAAAAGGGGTCTCATGACTCTGACCAGTGCCCTATCCTGCTCTGTCTGAGCTGCTATTCAAGATGCAGGAAGTCCTCCCCACTCTTCCTTGTCCTCTCCTCAAGCAGAAGAAAGGGGTCTTTTTTCAGAGCCTTGAGCTGTGCAGCCTGGGGTTAGGGGAGAAGTGATGCCAGCACTCTTTTAGCTTCCCCAGCTGGTGTCCCAGTAGATCACATGCCCCACAGTGCTCTGGCTCTGGGCCCAGTTTCACACTAGGAAACACCCAGGAGATGCAGTCTTTGTGGACTAAACTGCCTTTAAAATTGAAAGTGAAAGGCATTTTCAGAAGATCTTTCTGAAGCACTAGAGTGTGTGGGCAAATTGGAGTTATTTTGTGTCTCGAGAAACTTTAGTCAGTGGTGGCGAGGCTTGGGGGAACTCAAGATCCCACCAGAAGGATTAACGATTCCCCTCTGGGCGGGGCTGGTGTAAATGCTCTCTCCCAAGAGAACAGGAATGCTTTCTGCAGCATGCTGCCACAGCTGGGGGATGGCGGAGGGGTGACGTTGGGGATTCAAGACTGTTTTTCTTATTTCTTCGGTGCCTCTTCCGGTGATATGAAGTTAAAAACAGATACCATGAGTGCTCACCTGATTTTTGGTGTTTATGAAGGTGCTTCTTTTGTGTAGTTGTTAAGTTAGTGCCTTTGGAGGGCGGGAGGGATGATCAGTGGAGCCTTCTATTCTGCTGTCTTGCTCCATCCCTCTATTTGAATGTCTTTAAATATGATAAAACCAGAGAACCAATTATAGATTACTATCTTTACTATTCTTATCTCCTGGAACCAATTTGGATGCCAATAATTACAGTAGTCAGGATTCAATCATGAAAACATAATCTTCATGAGTATTATGAAATAAAAGATTATAGGAATAAAACTTTATGCATTGATGTAGAAGTTGGAATAACAGACCAAAAACAGAAGTTAGAGGATTAGAGAGAAGTGTCTTTCTGAAGCACTGGAATGTGTGGGCAAATTGGAGTTTATCAAGAAAAACAGGTATATCCAACTGCCAGAATAGGATCATAAAGAAAAGGTAGTAGAAAATAAGATGGGAGGCTCCTGATTCTACATTTATTTTTATGTCTGGAGTCTCTGGTTCAGAGACAACATTTCTGAAGAAGATCTAGACATGAACAAAAGAATGAGGACACATCTGCAACTGTCTCTCACTATTAGTAACCACGAAGATCTTTAGCTCATAATGGCTTCGAATTCACTTCTACCTTCCAAATCTCACAAAATTTTCTCTTTTGGCCAACTCTAACTTGGAACCATATGGGCAAGAGAATTCTGGAAACTATGGTTTCAGCTTAGCCAATGTGACTATTATAAAGAACACCAAGCATATTTTCCATATTTAAATCCTATTAGATTTACACCACATGCCATTGGTATTAAATCATGGGCTTGTTGATTTTTAAATCATCTGCCAACTCTGACTGAGTAAGAACGGTATTGATTATTATTTTTTTTTTTGGTTGCAAGCCACAGAAATTGACTAACTTATGCATAAAAAAATTTACTGGAATAATATTATTAGAAAGCTCAAAGAATAAATAGGAAGGGTAGAAAAGATACTTAGAAATAAAAAAAGAAACCAGAAAAGTAGCAGGTCACCCTCTACTGCCTCTAATCATTAGGGTTTTTGCTCTGAAAGGAATGTAGTTGTTTTGGGATTTTTCTTTGGGGGGACAGAGGGGTGGGGTTGTTTCTTTGTTTTTCTTATTTTAATCCTGAATAACTTTGCTTGAGATTTTAACTCTTTGAAAAGAAGGCTTTTGTCTGGTCAAGCTTAAGTCACATGCTCACTTTTTGGTCCTACTGAGGCAGTAAGATCTGGCAGAAGTAACCTGTTATAGCCTCTAGAAAACCCTTCACCTTCCATAAAAATAATGGTTTACTTTGATTTGCAATTTTATTCAGCTTGCTTAAAATGGTGGTGTGGTAATCCCCTATAAGAAAATTAAAGTGATTCTAGGAAGAATGAATTGTTATAAATCAATTAAAATCTTCTAATGAATATCTATTCATTAATAAGAGTTTTGAGGCTATACCCAGGCCCAGTAAGAAATAGCATATGATCTAATAGCATTGCCTGCCATGGGTGCAGAAAAGAATAGTATTAGCAGACATCCTGTACATTTTTGCCAGTTCTTGATTTTGGTACAGCCTCTAAAATTCCACTGTATAGAGAGCTCAAAGAATGTTACAGTTACTTAATAGGGAATACCAAATGCTTCCTTGGGCTGACTTTGAAGGCCTATCATAATCTAAATTCAGGATTACTTACTCTCATTGTTCTGATTTCACATGGTCATTCTACATGTGGTGCATCAGCCCATTGTGGAGAAAGCAATCCTTCAAAGTCAGGCAGAATTGTATTTGGATCCCATCTTCACTAGCTAACACAGTGTGAACATGATCAATTTACTTAAATCTTTTGACCATTAGTGTTATCAGCTATCCAGCTCAAAAAGTAAGTGAGAGTTAAGTGAAAAAGTAACTAACAAAAACCATTATCTCAGGGCCAACTTGGTGCTTAGCACACAGAGAACATTTGCTATATACTAGTTCCTTCTGTCCTTTTTTATAGTTTCTTTTTCCTAAATATCTGCTCCTATTTCTTTCACTTAATCAAATCTTGTACCATAAAGTTCAAATATCACCCTTTCCTTGAAATTTTTAAACCAAGTTTTCAACTACTATACAATTTTCTACTTACAGAACTCATTTAGGTATTGAATAATCAATTTCTTTTTAAAATAATCATTAATAATGTGATGCAGCACCACATTGGAATAATATCATTATGAACATCTAAAACCTGCATACCATTCAACGTTTGAATACTAACTACTATTTGCCCATTTTTGGATGGAAATTGGTAACACAAAGATTAATAGGACGCTGTGGGTAGCTTCAAGACATTCACAGCCTATTGGGGAAGATAATCATATATGTTGAATAGCATGGTATGATAGACTCATATGTGCACAAGAAATTAAGAGAGTAAATAAGATACTTTATACAGACTATGATAAAAATGGTGGAAGGAGGAGTTCTTTAGGAAAGATTAAAATAGAACCTTACATTCAAGAATGCATTGGATTTAGCCAGGAAAACAACAGTTAATGCAAGAAATATTGAAGAAATACAAAAAGAAGAGAAAAAAAAGAAATGAGTGCTGTGGGAAAAAAATGTAAATAATTTACTATGACTGGAGGATAGAGTGAGAAACGAAACTATAGGAAATGAGGTTAGAGAAGCCAAACAAGACATAATTAGAAAAAGCCTTCTATATCACCCAAGGGTTAAGATTTTATCATAAACTCAATGAGAAAACATTGAAGAAATTCAGCCACACAGAGCTACAATAAGTATCAACAAAGACAATAAGAAGAATAATCATGATAATGGAAGCAACCATATACTGAGTACTATTTATTTGCAGTAAACTGTGCTAAACAGATTACTATATTAGTTCATTTTCATGCTGCTGATAAAGACATACTCAAGACTGGGCAATTTACAAAAAAAAGAGGTTTAATGGACTTACAGTTCCACATGGCTAGGGAGGCCTCACAATCATGGCAGAAGGAAAGGAGGAGCAAGTCACATCTTACATGGATGGTGGCAGGCAAAGAGAGAGCTCATGCGGGAAACTCCCATTTTAAAACCATCAGATCTCGTGAGATTCGTTCACTATCACAAGAACAGCACAGGAAAGACCTGCCCCCATAATTCAATCACTTCCCACAACGTTCCTCTCCTGACATGTGGGAATTGTGGGAGTTACAATTCAAGATGAGATTTAGGTGGGGACACAGCCAAACCATATCAATTACTTATTTGAGTCTCAAGATAATACACTGATATAGGTATTATCCCAATTTACCAGTGACAAAATTGAGGTTTAAAGAGATTAAACAACTTGTCCAAGGTTATTGTGAGTAAGTATTATTACTAGTATAAATCTAGATCTGTCTAATTCAAGAGCCCATGATCTTAACCACAATGTTCAGATTTATGTTTTCAAAAAATCACTTCAGCAGCAGTGTAAAAAATTGATTGAAGAGGGCCAACAATAGACGTAAAGAATCCATTTTGGAGACTACTGCACAAATACAGTTTTTAAGTAAGAATCCACTCCCAGGCAGAGAGAAAGAGCTAAAAATTTTAAAAGAGACTTAATAGAGTTAATAACTGGCTGCATGTGAATGGTCGGTGAGAGAAATCAAAGATAATAACCAATTAACTGGGTTGATGGTTGTGTCATCAGTATAAGATGTTTCTGATGGGGGAACTGGAATACAATAAAATCAGTCTGAGGGAGTGTTGAGATTGTGGCACTTGAAGAAAAGTCATGTGGAACTTAGTATGTAGAGAAAGATTTGGCAGATTTCAGAATTAGGTTGTAGATACAACCATGATGCTAGAAAAAGTAACTCAGCCAGGGAGAATCTATAGTGTAAATGGAACAGTGATATGAGGTTGGAAAGCTGGAAACATCAATATTTGAGTACATTTTAGGTACTAGATGAGGGTTTAACAAAAAGACTGAGAGGGAACTTCCACAGGACTATAAATACAACCAGAATCATATAAGAAAGGAGTTGTAACTGATTTGTAGAATTGTAAATAGTGACAAAAAACTCAGAGAACTATTTAGTTCTGCATGTAAGCATTATGGATGATGTTTTATTATTCTTTATAAGTTCTGGTCATCTAGTTTTTTAAAAAAAAACTTTTAAAACTTTTCTTTTAGATTGAGGGAAACATATACATGTTTGTTCTGTAGATAAATTGCAGGTCATGGGAGTTTGGTGTAAATATTATTTCCTCACCCAGGTATTAAGCATAGTACCCAATAGGTAGTTTTTCCATCATCAACCTCCTCCCACCCTCCACTCTCAAGTAGGCCCTGGTGACTATTGTTCCCTTCTTTGTGTCCATGTGTACTCAGTGTTTAACTCTCACTTATAAGTGAGAACATGTAACATTTGATTTTCTGTTTCTGTGTTAGTTTGCCTAGGATAATGGCCTCTAGCCTCTTCCATGTTGCTTCAAAGGACATGATCTTATTTTTTATGGCTGAGTAGTATTCCATGGTGTATCTGTGTCCCACATTTTCTTTACTGAGTCTCCTGTTCATGTGCATTTAAGTTCATTCCATGTGTTTGCTATTGTGAATAGTGTTGTGATAAATATAGACATGCATGTGTCTCTACGGTAGAATGATATATATTCCTTTGGGTATACAGTAATAGCTAACAATGGGATTGTTGGGTTGAATGGTAATTCTGTTTTAAGTATGTTGAGAAATTGCCACACTGCTTTCCACAATGGCTGAACTAATTTACAATCCCACCAGTAGTGTATAAGTTCTCCCTTTTCTCTGCAACCTCACTGGCATAAATTATTTTTTTTGACTATTTTGCAATAGCTATTCTGACTAGTGTCAGATGGTATCTCACACTTTGATTTTGATTTACATTTCTCTAGTGATTAGTGATGCTGAGCATTTTTTCATATGCTTGTTGGCTGCATGCATATCTTCTTTTGAAAACTGTTCATGTCCTTTGCTCATTTTAATGGGGTTGTTTTTTGCTTTGTAATTTAAGTTTCTTATAGACTCTGGATATTAGACTTTTGCTAAATGCATACTCTTCAAACATTTCCTCCCATTCTGTAGGTTGCCTGATAGTTTCATTTGCTGCACAGAAGCCCTTTAGTTTAATTAGGTCCCATTTGTCAATTTCTGTTTTTGTTTCAATTGCTTTTGGTATCTTTGTCATGAAGTCTTTGCCAGGGCCTATATCCGTAACGGTATTTCCTAGGTTATCTTATAGGGTTTGTATAGCTTTATATTCTACATTTAATTCTTTAATCCATCATAAATTGATTTTTGTATATGGTGTAAGAAAGTAGTCCAGTATCAATCTTCTATATATGGCTAGCCAGTTTTCCCAGCACCATTTATTGACTAAGCAGTCCTTCCTCCATTGCTTGTTTTTGTCAACATTACCAAAGATTAGATGATTGTAGGCATGCAGCATTATTTCTGGGCTCTCTATGCTGTTCCATTGGTCTGTGTGTCTGTTTCTGTACCAGTATCATGCTGCTTTGGTTACTGAAGCTCTGCAGTCTAATTTGAAGTTGAGTAATGTGATGCCTCCAGTTTTGTTCTTTTTTTTTTGTTTTTTTTGTTTTTTTTTTTAGGATTGCCTTGGCTATTTGGGCTCTTTTTTATTGTTGTTCCATGTAAGTTTTAAGATTGTGTTTTCTAATTCTGTAAAGAATGTCATTGGTAGTTTGATAAGAATAGCATTGAATCTATAAATTTTTTTCAGCATTATGGCCATTTCAATAATATTAGTCCTTCCTATCCATAAGCATGGAATGTTTTTCTATTTGTGTCATCTCTGATTTTCTTTAGCAGTGTTTTATTATTCTCATTGTAGAGATCTTTTACCTCCCTCGTTAGCTGTATTCTTTGATGTTTTATTCGTTTTGTGGCTATCATAAATGGAATTAACATTTTTGATTTGGTTCTCAACTTGGTGTTGTTGGTGTATAAGAGTTCTACTGATTTTTGTCCAGTGATTTTGTGTCCTGAAACTTTGCTAAAGTTGTTTGTCAGATCAAGGAGGCTTTGGGCAGAGACTATAGGGTTTTCTAGGTGTCGAATTATATCATGTGAAAATAGGGATTGTTTGATTTCCTCTTTTCCTATTTGGATGCCTTTTATTTCTTTCTCTTGCCTGATTGCTCTGGCTAGGACTTTCAGCACTATGTTGAATAGAGTGGTGAGAGTACATCCTTGTCTTGTTCTGGTTTTCAAGGGGAATGCTTCCAGCTTTTTTCCATTTAGTATGACGTTGGCTGTGGTCTTTGGTAGATGGCTCTTATTATTTTGAAGTATATTCCTTCAATGTCTAGTTTGTTGAGATTTTTTATTATGAAGAGATGTTGAATTTTATCAAAAGCCTTATCTACATCTATTAAGATGATCATGTGGTTTTAGTTTTTAGTTCTGTTCATGTAATGGATAACATTTATTGATTTGAGTATGTTAAATAAATCTTATATCCCAAGGTAAGGCCTACCTGATCACGGTGGATTAGAGTTTTGATGTACTGCTAGATTCAGTTTGCTAGTATTTCATTGAGGATATTTGCACTTATTTTCATCAAGGATATTGGCCTGAAGTTTTCTTTTTAATTGTGTCTCTGCCAGATATTAAATGATATTAAATGGTATTAAATGATGCTGGCCTCATAGAATGAGCTATGAAAGTGTCTATCCTCCTCAATTTTTTTGAATAGTTTCAGTAGGAATGGTACCACCTCTTCTTTATATAGCTGGTAGAATTCAACTATAAATCATCTGGTCCTGGGCTTTTTCTGGAGTTTTTATTACTTATTCAATTTTTGAACCCATTATTGGTTTGTTCAGGAATTCAATTTCTTCCTGGTTCAATTTGGGAGGTTTTATGTTTCCAGGAATTTATCCATTTCTTCCAGGTTTTTTTGCTTGCATGCACAGAAGTGTTCATACCAGTCTCTGACGGTTTTATATTTCTGTGGGGTCAGTGATAATAACCCCTTTGTCATTCCTGATTGTGTTTATTTAGATCTTATCTCTTTTTTCTTATTACCCTTGTTAGCAGTGTATCTGTTTTATTTATTCTTTCAAAAAACCAATCTTTGTATTTTTTCTATGATTTTTTAAATAATCTTTTATATGCTTTTAAATATAAACTCATCTGTAAGTCACAGATAGGAGGTAAGCATTTTCTATAAATTTTAGCAGCAAGATGGTCATTGGTGATTATACAAGAGCAGATTGGTTGAAGTGCATTGAAATGGCAATGACAACGCAGTTCATGGAGAAAGTGAAGAGAAAAGGCACATTTCTTTCTCAAACTAAATAACTAGTAAGGAAGGATAGAGACAGGATAAGAGATGGTCAAGTGTAGAAAGAGTGTGATTTGTGTTTAAGATGTGCAATACTTGTCCATGTTTATATTGTTAAAGTAACAACAAAGGCTGCCAGATATTTGAAACACAAAACAAAGCAGGGTCTATCTGCCTGCTAGTCAAAGGGGAGCAGGCTCACTCAAGAAATGTATAGGCTGAAAATAAAAGCACTACATATAAGGATAGAAAGGGGAGCTTATTTTACATAGAAAAAAATAAAAAAGAGAACATAATAATCCCCCTCCCTTGGATTTGGTCATGCTCGGTTGTAAGTTAAAAAAAAATGTGGAGATAGAATAAAAGGTTCTACCAAGTTTAGAGTCATGTAGGGACAGTTTCCTAGGTGCATGATTGAACCTGGCAAATTTTTCTTTAACACTACACTGATGGAAAAGAATTATTAGATATGATGAGTGGTTAGATGTGAATAAGACATGAAAAGTGGAGATAACTAATAAAAGCAGGTCCCTAGCCAGATATTTTTTAATGGGTAGGAAAAGATATTGAGAAATTTTCTACCTGATAACCTCTATTTTCTCTATAAGTAAGAAATTATACCTCTTATCAGAAGTAAGGAAAATTCAGTCAAATAGAAGGTCTCAGGAGTCTAGGGTAACTACCTCATTCCAGCTTGCCAGGGACTTACTTGGCTTTAGCACTGAAAGTCCATGCTCTGGGAACACCCTCAGTCTTGGGGAAACCAGGAGATTAGCCATACTAGATGACACTATGGTTAATTATAGCTGTTGAGAATGAAGAAATAAATAATTAGAACCTAAACAAGGCTATAGACCAGAAATTTGTAATGATTTCAAACTATACAGTCCTGTGATTTAGAAATGTTCTGTGTTTAGGTATTGCGTTTTGAGGTTTTGAGTTGCCAAGAAGTACCAGAAGCTGGGCAATTTAAAAAGAAAAGAGGTTTATTTGGCTCATGGTCCTGTAGGCTGTTCAAGCATGGCACCAGCATCTGCTTGACTTCTGGTGAGGCCTCAGGAAGCTTCCAATTATAATGCAAGGCAAAAGGAGAGCTGGCATCTCATATGGCAAGAAAGGGAGCAAGAAAGGGTTGGGGAGGTTCTGGGCTTTTTTAAACAACCAGCTCTGTGTGAAGTAATAGAGTAAGAACCCACTCATTACCTCAGTAAAGGCACCAAGCCATTTAGGAGGGAATTCACCCCCATGACCCAAAAACTTTCCATTAGGCCCCTCCTTCAACAATGGGGATCACATTTCAACATGAGATTTGGAGGAAACAAATCTCCAAACCGTATCAGATATATTTCAGTATGTCCAAAATAGTGGGGCAAAAAAGCAAATACTTTTTAAGGTAAGAGCTTTGACCAATGAACATCTCTATTGTTTGCAATTTCTGTACTTCCTGGAAGAGGAGGTGGAGTGAATTGGGGTAGTCAGAGGGAAATAAACTAGACATAGAAACTCTGGTGTTTAATGGCTGTATTAGTCCATTTTCATGCTGCTAATAAAGACATACCCAAGACTGAGGAAAAAAAGAGGTTTAATGGACTTACAGTTCTGCATGGCTAGGGAGGCCTCACAATTGTGGCAGAAGGCAATGGGGAGCAAGTCACGTCTTACATGGATGACAGCAGGCAAAGAGAGCACTTGTGCAGGGGAACTTTTCCTTATGAAACTGTCAGATCTTGTGAGACTTATTCATTTTCACGAGAACATTACAGAAAAGACCTGCCCCCATGATTCAATTACCTCCTACCAGGTCCCTCCCACAACAGTGGGAATTCAACATGAGATTTGGGTGGGGATATCACCAAACTATATCATTCTGCCCCTGGCCCCATCCAAATCTCATGTCCACACATTTCAAAACCAATGATGCCTTCCCAGCAGTCCCTGAAAGTCTTAACTCATTTCAGCATTAACTCAAAAGTCCACAGTCCAATGTCTCATCTGAGACAAGGCAAGTCCCTTCCACCTATGAGCTTGTCAAATT
Source organism: Hylobates moloch (assembly GCF_009828535.3). Taxonomy (NCBI): domain Eukaryota; kingdom Metazoa; phylum Chordata; class Mammalia; order Primates; family Hylobatidae; genus Hylobates; species Hylobates moloch. Next base: position 69,535,379 of record NW_026652284.1, read on the forward strand.
AAAAGCAAGTTAGTTACTTCCTAAATACAGTGGGTGGGGGGTGGGGTACAGGCTTGGGTAAATACAGCCATTCTGAATGGGAGAAACTGGCCAAAACAAAGGGGCTACAAGGCCCATACAAGTCCAAAATCCAGCAGGGCAGTCAAATCTCAAAGATCCAAAATGATCTCCTTTGACTCCATGTCTCACATCCAGGTCACACTGATGCAAGAGGTGTGTTCCCATGGTCTTGGGAAGCTCTGCCACTGTGGCTTTGCAGAGTACAGCCTGGCTTTTCTAGGTGTATGGTGCAACCTGTTGGAGGTGGTGGATCTACCATTCTGGGGTCTGGAGGATGACGACCCTCTTCTCACAGCTCCACTAGGAAATATTCTAGTAGGGACCCTGTGTGGGGGCTCTGACCCCACATTTTTCCTCTGTACTGCCCCAGCAGAGGTTCTCCATGAGGGCCCCACTCATGCAACAAACTTCCTCCTGAACATCAGGCATTTTCATATGTCCTCTGAAATCTAGGTGGAGGTTCCCAAACCCCAATTCTTGACTTCTGTGCACTTGTAGGCTCAACACCATATGGAAGCTACCAAGGCTTGGGGTTTGCACCCTTTGAAACCATGGCCTGAGCTCTAGGTTGGTACCTTTCAGCCATGACTGTAGTGGGTAGGACACAGGGCACCAAGTTGCTAGGCTGCACATAGCACGGGAACCCTCGGCCCAGCCCATACAACCATTTTTCTCTCCTAGGCTTCCAGGCCTATGATGGGAGGGGCTGCCATGAAAATCTCTGACCTGCACTGGAGACATTTTCCCCATTGTCTTAGGGATTAACATTCAGCTCCTCATTACTTATGCAAATTTCTGCAGCAGGCTTGAATTTCTCCTCAGAAAATGGGATTTTCTTTTTAATCACATTGTCAGACTGCAAATTTTCTGAACTTTTATGCTCTGCTTCCCATATAAAAATGAATGCCTTTAACAATTGAATGCTTTGCTGCTTAGAAATTTCTTCCACCAAATACCCTGAATCATCTCTCTCAAGTTCAAAATTCCACAAATCTCTAGGGCAGGGGCAAAATACTGCCAGTCTCTTTGCTAAAAAATAACAAGAGTCACCTTTACGCCAGTTCCCAACAAGTTCCTCATCTCCACCTGAGACCACCTCAGCCTAGACTTTATTGTCCATATCGCTATCGCCATTTTGGGCAAAGCCATTCAACAATTCTCTAGGAAGTTTCAAACTGTCCCACATTTTTCTGTCGTCTTCTGAGCCCTCCAAACTATTCCAACCTCTGCCTGTTAACCAGTTCCAAAGTCACTTCCACATTTTTGGGTATCTTTACAGCAGCACCCCACTCTACTGGTAACAATTTACTATATTAGTTTGTTTTTATGCTGCTGATAAAGACATACCTGAGATTGAGAAGAAAAAGAGGTTTAATGGACTCACCATTCCACATGGCTATGGACACCTCACAATCATGGCAAACGGCAAAGAGAAGCAAGCCACATCTTACATGGATGGCAGCAGGCAAAAAGAGTGCTTGGCAGGGTAATTCCCCCTTATAAAACCAGCAGATCTCATGAGACTTATTCACTATCACAAGAACAGCACAGGAAAGACCTACCCCCATGATTCAATTACCTCCCACTGGGTCCCTCCCACAACAGTGGGAATTCAAGATAAGATTTGGGTGGGGACACAGCCAAACCACATCAGTGGCCAATAAGTATATGAAAAAAATGCTCAGCATCACTAATCATTAGCTAAATGCAAATAAAAACTACAATAAGATATTACCTCACACCTGTTGGAATGGCCTTTATCAAAAAGCTAGAAAAAAAGTGTTGTCAATGATTCCAAGAAAAGGGAACTTCTGTACATTGTTAGTGCAAACATAAGCTAGTTCAGCTATTATGGAAAATGATGGGAAGGTTCTTTTAAAAACTAAAAATATAACTACCATATGATCCAGTAATCTTATACTTCTGAGTATATATCCAAAGAAACTAAAATCAACATGTCAAAGGGTATTAGCTCTTCATATTCATTACAGCACTATTCACAATAACTAAGATATGGAATCAACCTAAATGTCCATCAGTTTATGAATGTATAAATAAAATGTGGTATACACACACAATGGAATACTATTCAGCCATAAAAGGGGGAAATTCTGTTATTTTCAACAATACAAATTAATCTGAAGTACATCATGCTAAGTGAAATAAGCCAGACACAGAAAGACAACTGGTATCACTTATACATGGAATCTAAATAATTTGAAGTCATGGAAGTAGCGAGTAGAATGACCACAACTTACCAGGGGCTGGGAGTTGTGGTTATGAAGAGAAAGGGAATGAAGAGTTGTTGATCAAAGTGTAAAAAGTTTCAGATAGACAAGAGGAATAGACTTTGAAATCTATTGCACAACAGGGTAATTGTAGTCAATAATAATGTATTGTTTATTTCAAAATCACTAAGATATTCAGTTTCAAATGTTTCACCCTAAAAAAAGATAGGTAAGTGAAGTGACGAGGTGATTAATATGTTAATTGGCTTGATTTACTCATTCCACTTTGTATACATATATCAAAACATCACATTGTACTTCATAAATGTATACAATTATAATTTGTCAACCAAAAAGAATACTAATAATTTTTTTAAGAAGCTCTGGTGTTTGATCTTTTCAGAAGGAGAAAGTTCATGAGACTCACTGATGTCATGCTTTCCCTGCAACATCAATTTAAATTTTCCACGAATGAGAAGTCACTTATTTTCTATTTCCATAGGAAGCAAAAACAGAGAGACCAGATACAAAGACTCAAATGTTATCATGCTATTACCAGCAGAGTACATAGAGAAAGAAAAAGAAATCTTTGTCTTTAATTTAGGAACTAAGAACAGAGGGATATATTAGCAGAAAGCCATACATTTCAAGATATATGAGTGCAACTCTGAGTCAAAACTGCTTGAGGTCACTGGGCATGATTTTAAAATCTGGCTGTATCAGAATCACCTATGGAGCTTGTTAAAATTAGAGGTGCCTAGGTATACCCCAGACTTCCTGCATAATCCTTGGGGATGAGGCCCTTGAATCAATATTTGCATCAGGCTTTCCAGAGTGGCTCTGGTATACCAGGAGCTTTAGCACCCAGAGATCTAGGGCAAGACCTGAAACTATAGACAGCATTTGGAAGCTGCAGTCAGGGCTTTAAGAACCTTAACATCCCCAGAGATGGTCACTTCTAAATGAAAAATAAGTTAGAGCCATCCTCGACTCTAACTGGAAATAGGTTTCTTTCTCCCTAATTCTTTTTTTAAACATGGGTTTTCATTTTCTCATACGTAACTGATCAACACTATTTTTAGTTTTGCTCTTTTTGTGGCAAATGGGGACTAATTCAATCTACTTCAACGAGATGGGAGTTTATTTTAGGAACATATGTGGACCAGACCTGGAACTTGATAACACTAAAGGATTACATCTAAAGCAGCTATAGGAACCACTCACACAGGATTGCTCTCTCAGGCATCTCCCTTTCTATCAATTGGGGAGAAAGGCAGAGATGAAGGACTGTTGGGTATAAACTTGACTCCCTAGAAACCATGGTTGGAAATGGGCATTTTTCATTAGAAGAGGAAGTGGGTGGTGGGAGAAAGTGGGTATTTCTACTGCAAATACCTATGCTGCTTTTTGCCAAGTATTTCTTTCACTTAACATAATTCAGTAGGGAACTGAATCAGGTTTCTCCCTTATATCTTCATAAATACTTGAAGACTGAATCCTGTTTATTTTTTTCCCTAAATCTTCCTCAGACTCACTTTACTCCACATGCATCTTTCCTGCTGGTGCATGAGAACTTTTTTCTTTAAATGGCCTTTAACAATTCCCCATTCAAGAGACTATACTTAAGCAATTCAAACTTAACTTGAGTGCCACAAGCACATGCCAGGGTAGATTGTAAAGCATTTGAATGCAGTTTCCTCCACCACTTTCCCTAAACACCTGCAGAGCCTAGGAGAGCTCTGAACACAACGTAAACATGCTCAAACAATATTAGAAGTGATAAAGGAGGTCTATAGGGATAAACTGACCCACTAGTTAATGGTGAAACGTGAATATAAACCAGGTCTTCTGCCTCTGTAATATCCTCCTACTTCAAATTATCTATGGGACTTAAAACTGATTTGGGTAAATCATCAAACTCACAGGGCTTTGATCAAATCATATGATACTTGTAGATTAGAGGATAAATAAATTTTAGTAAAAGAGTATTTGATTCAAATACTCTGAAGTATATTTAAAAGTAAACAGGTTTTTTGGCATGTTAAATAATTTAAAAATTACAAGCCCAACTAATTTTTAAACTACAGCTTAATATACAGATTAATTTACTGTCTTGCTCTTTAAACATTTTCTTTTAAACTGATATTGTTTGAATCTCTTTATCATACCTTTCCCTCTAATATTTTCAGAAAATCAAAAAATATTAACAAATTCAGCCTAACCTCATTTCTTCAACCAATTATTGTTCTGAGTTTATAAGTGAGAAGTGACAATGATGAATATGGTTTGAGGCCTGAAGGTAGTCACTGTCTATTGGGGAAACAAACACATAAATAGGTAATTACACTATAATGTGGACAGTGCAATGCCAGATACCTATGGCTATTATGCAAGCACTGCACAGGGGACACTTGCCCCAACCTGCAAAGGTCAGTGAAAGCTTCCAGAAGTAAAAGATGTGAAGCTGAATCACATGACTGCCCCACGCCCAGTACCTAACCAGCCTTAACAGCTTCATGTCTCAATGGCCATCAGCAAGTCCTGGTAAATACGTCTTGGCTTCAAATACTTCTATCTCACCTGCAAGCACTCCAATCGAAACCACCATTTCTCACATAGACTACTACAATAGCCTCTTGGCAATTTTCCCCACTTCCATTTCTTATTTCTGTCCATTCAGTTTGCATATGGCATCCAGAGTAACATCATGTTACAGATCTGTTTAATTATTTCATGACTTCCCATCTCATATTTAGTTCCAAACAAACATCTTTCTAAGAAAAGCTCCTGATTGATCTGGGTCCCTGTCTCCCTCTCCAGTCTCAGCTCAATCTACGTTCCCCTCTCACTACTCTCCAGTGCCACTGACTTTCTGTTTCTCAAACACAAGCTCTATACTCCTTCAGGGCTTTTGCACATGCTGTATTCTCTGTTTGGAATTACGCTCTTCTTTCCTTGGCTGGTTACTTTTCATCTTTCAGGTCTGAAGTTAAATATCTCTTCTTTAGACATTTCTGATGATATGAAATAAACCTCCCTTGTTATTTATTTTCACTCTCTGTCTCTTGTTTATAGCTTTGTAGCCCCTGTTACCAGTTGACTATTATAATGATAGCTTGTTTACTGCTTTCTGCCTGCCTTCTCACTAGGTTATAATTTGCTTCATAAGGGCTTAGGCCAAGTCAGTTTTGTTCATCAATGTACACCGGCCACCTAGTAGAATACAGCCTCAAAACTAGGCATTCATTAAGTATTTGTTGCATAAGTGAATAAATACATACACTCTGTGATCTAGCAAATCAAAACTACTCACTTTTTTTCCATTGTCTTCACTGGTATTCTTATATTTTTCAAGAAGACCATCTACCCAGCCACTAACTCTGCTTATAGATGGAGTAATTCCAAAATTCATTTTCCTTCATGAATTCTTCTCTAATTTCTCAAAAATGATTCATCATTCTTTCCTTTGAATGTGCATAAGGATTTTTGCTTCTCTTAGGGCTAGTGTTTGCATTATATGTTTTTGCATAATTGTCCTGTGCCCCTTAAAGCCAGGAACCATGCCTGGCCATCTTATTTCTACCACAGAGCCAGGCAATGTTCACTAACAGTGATTATTCTGTAAAAGTGATGAGTGAACCAGTTAATAAAATAATTTTTGAACAAGTTTAAATAAGAGGTTTTTGGGTAGTACAATTTAAAGATGAAACCTGAATATGGTTCTGAAATCTTTTAGGGTGTGTGCTAAATGAACTGTGTCACCTCTTATTTTTTGTACCCACTCTTAATGTTGTTATCTTTATCACACTGTGGCCTTTCTCAGTGAAGCTGTCAAAATCCAGCTGGGCTGGTCAGCAAGATGTTGATGTTGCTCTGACACCTTGTCAACAATGACACTCCCTGTATCTGCCATTAAAAAAAAATCAGTGTTATATGGATTGTAGAACTATATCAAGAATAATGTGAAGAAATTATTCTTAAGTTTTTGAAATATTTGAGAACAGCCCAACACAGATAAGATTGTTTAAATTTCTCTGACCACTTTCACATAATTTTCTTATCCCATAATTACTAAACTCAAAATTCAATAACTAGAGATGTTAAGAGATATTAGCTTTAACATTAGCAGAAACCTCAAAAAAGGACTTTAATTAAAGGGTCCGGTAGCAATGTGCTGGGTACACGTCTTCAACATAATTCACCTACCATATATAGCTGAAAATCCAATTTATACAACTTATGTTTCATAAAATAAAAATGCTAGCCAAAGTTATTTATAGCACAATGAAAGTTGTTCAAAGTCTAAAACACGATAGTGACCTTTACATTATCCCAGAAAAGGCAATTTATTTCATAGCCTATTGAATATAGAAACCATTTTCAGATACATCTAGTTTAAGTGGTAAAATTGCAGAAAATTACGCATACAGCATGATAGCTTTTTTCCTACTCTAAGAAAACCACCTAAGTGCCTTCAAACTCTGTAAAATCGCTGCTCTTTTAGAATTAATGGTTTCCTAAATTACCATAAGCTGTCAACTTTTACAACCATTTTTGATTATTTTATGTTTAATACATATTTACTGGGGATCACTAAATTTAACATAAACTATAAGAGTTGTGACACTGGCCCTAAACAAACTTCATACAATAGCACCTAGCCTTGTTCTACTGAGAGGAGAGAGGAAAGAGAAGTAAGAGAGAAAAATATCCCTTCATGAAATCATCATTAAAGGCGGCCTCAAGGAAGACATGACCCAGCACCGACAGCTTCTAGCCCCTTAAGAGTTTTTCATCTCGAAATTTTATACTTTCTAATTTTATTAACTATGCTGTGCTATATACTTTTCCTCATAATTCTTTAGAATTGTGATTTGTGAATTTGATAGGTATTCTATACTGAGCTTGAACAAATCTCCCTGTTAATCCTTTATTATGTTTGCGATTGTATACACTTTGATCTTTCTTATACATCAGCATTTGATCTTTTAGACTGGAGTTCAATATTTCTAGTTCATCATTTTAGAGAGTTTAAGAATCTCAGCCTCCTTGATCATTTAAATTGCCCTTCCTATGAACTTCCTAGGTCTTTTAGTTATGGTCCTTTTTAACTCTGTCAAAGCCAGGTTTTTCCTTCTATTTGGTATCTAAGATTGTTAACATGCTGACATTTAAAGATTTATGCAGCATGCAGAAATCAATGAAAAATCACATAAGATCTGAGGAATTGTAAATAAAAAGCAACCAAGGGCTTATTCTATAGATAAGTAGGCTGCTATTATCTACCTGATAGTCAAGTCTCATCTGAGTCAAAACACCTCTCAACCTAAATACATCTCTTCTACTTACCAAATACTGTGTCTGAAATTCCTAATGTTATAACCACTCCTTAAAATGCAAACAACTTACCAATCTAGGAGAGAAAGACTGTTAATACATTGCAATCTAACTAGAGGATATTACATACTTCTGCCTGGAGATATTGGTGTGTCAGCCAGGTAGAATTTAACGGAATAAATGATATTGTTTGGATGTTTGTACCCTCCAAATCTCATGTTGAAATGTGATACCCAGTGTTGGAGGCAGAGACTGGTAGGATGTTTTTGGGTAATGGGGATGACTCCCTTAGGAATGGCTTGGTGGCCTTCCCATGGTAATGAGTTCTCACCCTCATAGTTCAGGCAACAGCTTGGTGTTGAAAGGGTTCTGGCATCTCCTCCTCTGTCTCTCGCACCCTTTTGCTATGGGACATGTTGCTCCCCCTTCACCTGCCACCACGATTGAAAACTTCCTGAGGCCCTCTTCTGGAGCAGATGCCAGTGCCATGCTTCCTGTACAGCCTGCAGAATCATGAGCCAAAATAAACCTCTTGTCTTTATAAATTATCCAGTCTCAGGTATTCCTTTATAGCAACACAAATGGACTAACACAGTAAGTATGTAAAGAAATGACTGAGTTTAAGGAAATATTTATGAAAGTAGGTCTAGGTAGGATTCTTAGGAGATAATGTGTAGTCAGGTGCAAGCATCCAGCAAATATAGAGCCTTGAAGGCAGGCACCTAAATAAGAGGAAAAAGCTTGGAATAGCAGATGCAACTAGGTTTAAAATTAGCCCCAAATAAGCATTTGCATTTAAATGGCATGGTTGTATTAGAGAAAAATTTTAATCTATGAGAGATTAATTTCAAGTGGCTGCATAAATGCAAATGACAACTTTAATCTTGATGGCTAACTCACAAATTGGCAACATTTTAGAAATTCATGAAATATAAGTTTAATTAAAAAGGCATACAACTGGATCATTAAGAAAAAATACTTGTAAAAATGATACTTATTAAACAAAGATATGCAAATTAAGACATAACCTATCAGAGTGTCAACAATTTTAAAAATGTTATCTTAAATGTAGCAGCAATACAGCTGGTAGAAATAGAAACTGGCACAAACTTTCTGGGAAACAATCTGGCAAGATATACGAAGGTCCTAGGTAATACATATACCATCAGAGGAGAGTCTGTTTTAGAAATCTGTCCTTGGCAAACAAAGATGCAAAACAGGATTTCCTACTAGCTTTATTTGTAGCAAGAAGAACTATAAAATAGATATAGTTATACAGATATATCTGAATGGTTAGAAGCACTATGATTAAAAGAGCAAAGAATATTATACAGCTCTTGGAAATCATTTTTATAAATATATAATGGTATGGAAAAATATCTATGGATCTTAAGAAAAGTGTGGAAGTAAATATTAAATCTTATATGAGGCTTTTTACAGATAGTAGAATTATGCTTTTTATACTTTATTGTATTCTTTTCAAAATGATGTATTCCTTATATATTTTGGAAAATAACACACTTTTAAGAAACGTAAGATTCTAAAGGTGGACTTCTTAGGCCTTACTAATTATTGCAAAGTACTTTCAAGAAAGTTGAATCCGGATAGAAAAATGAAAAGAAGACACATGAAGGCTGTGTCAGGGTATAACTTTTCTCAAAGCCTCTAAATCACCTGAAGCACAATTTTATTTTTAATATTTTACAATATTGAATGCTGAGCATATGGATTTTGAAAGACACGTCCTTCTTAGAGAACAAAAACTTTAAAGAGTATTAACTAGCATTTATTGAATACTAAATGTTTCACCTGTATTAATTTAGCCTCATAATCCTGTTTTTACAGAAGAGGAAACTGCAAACCACAGAGACTAAGTAAACATGGTTGCCAATAAATAATAAACACCACATCAAGCCATAGAGGCAGAATTGGAGCCCAGGTAGTTAGACTTCAGAGTGCGTGCCTTTAACTCATTAAACTATTCCACATCTCTGGCAGGATCTTGCCACTTGAAGCTTCTGATCTATTATTCCTTCATTTTCACTGAATTCACTACTTGCAATGGGCAGTGATTTATTTTTGACTTATTTATTTTCCTTGACAAAATCATCAGGGCTACAGATTTCCTGTTCCCTACAACAATCTTTTAGCTCATACCACTTTCATCAGAAGTATACTAGTAAGGGAGTCTATGGTAAGGGGATAGAAAAGGGACCCAAAAAAGGATATTTAATTATTATTAACTAGTTTTCGAATGAGTTTCGGGTGACTGTAGCAATCACTTCTTTCCTTGAGTTTGCAGACAGATAGGGGTGATTGGCTTCTCCATGAAACCATGCACAGAGCCAAGACAGAAAATTGCTTTCCCACCATCATCTAGTGTATGGCCAAGAATCTAGGATTCCAAGTATAGTTAAAATTTTAATAAAATCCATATTCCTTATATAGCTTCAATGCGATGGTTGCTTTAAGATTTTTGAATTGTAAAACTGTCTGCTTCACTTCATCTTCCAACTGGACAAAACAAAACTTTCCAATAATCAGGAATCCGCCATTTTATGGCTTTATAGAAATTCAGTTGTCAACAAATTCTCCATCAAAAGCTCTCCTCAACTACCCTATTGCACTTTAAAAAAAATCAGAAGAGCATTCTACTTCGAATAAAAAGCAGATTGAATATGCAATAAATTCCTTCTTTTATGACAATTTTCCCTGGAGCTGTGTTTATTAATACCACTGAGATACTGCAAACTTTTGTTGTGAGATCAAAAAATGGAATAGTTGATAGTGACCACATAAAGCTTGGTTTTCCCCTGTTTGAACTTAAAGGAGAGAATGTTGTGATATTTAAAAAGTAAAACAAAAGAGAGAGGACAACTCGCTAGTCAATTATTTAAGAAAAAGATCATAATGTCCTTCCCTCAGACCTTTCAGAACAAAAACAAAAAGGGAAAGAAGAAGAAAAAAAAATTCTAGCTAGATTAAAGATATAAATTTTAAAAATAACACACGAATAATAGAAAAGACACAGGCACAGTATTTTATAAGCTTCAGATAGAGAAAGCTGTCCTAAATATGATACTAGCCCAGAAGGCCAAAGATTGTTTTACTACAAACAAGTAAAAATTTTATATCGCAACAAAATCAAAATACAAAAAACAGGGCAGAAAAAATAAAATATTTTCAACACCTGTGAAATACATGGTATAATGTACAGTGTGTGAAAGCCACTTAACAGTAGAATTAGGAAAAGTAGGATGGAGAAAACTGACTTTGATATTTTACTAAATAATCTCCTGAAATAGAGTTTTTACAAGCATATATTTTTCTTAGAATTCAACAGGAAGGAGAGAAATAGGTAAGAAAAAAAAGAGGAGTGTGGAAAAATAAATTCTAAAAAGTTTATATTTTCTATAAATATCAAGATTGTCACAGTCTAATATCCTCAGTCATCTAGTAACTAAGAGGCCACAATGATTTCCAGCTGCAACTACATCTGAATTCAATCAGCAGGCACCAAATTTGGTACTATTGCTATTCAGAAGTTAGCAGATGCATTTTGCTCTTTAGAATTTAAACTGAGAACCAAACATTTTCACTCCCAATGCTAGTCAAAGTTCATCACAGATCTTTGTCATAAAGATACATTAGCATAAACTATTACAATTAGGATTCAAATAGAGCAAGTAAGCTTCTTTCATTCATTTCCCCATGATGGTGCATCTTTTATTTTTCATTTTGCAAAAAATCAATCTCAGATCACACTTCTCAGAAAAATAATTGGATTCTAAACTTCAGAATCAATATTGAAAAGGTAACAAATGCATGCAAGGATTAAATACAGAACTACAGAATTTGTAATCTCAGATCATAGTCCAAATTTTATAAATAGAGTATATCCATTACAAAGACTGTCCTGTGAGGAAGTCTAAAGAAATTAGTTGATAACAACTCATTCTGTTTGAAAAATTTTCCTCTCCTTGTCTACCTACTTTTCTTACAAAAATATCAAGTTTCCAAAACAAACAACATTTTTATCTTAATTTATCTTTACTCTTAATTTATCTTAACTCTTACAAAATGTAAAAAAAAAATAACTTACATTTTGATTCATATGTAACTCATTATATTTACTTTAAAATTATAATCATAGGAAATCAATACTGTCTTGGACAATCCAGGATTTGTGATCCATGGATCAATGTTTATTTCTTCTTGGTTAAGTAAATATTTCCTCCAATTTTCAACTTTTCCAAGAAATACTTCTTGTACAAGGTAGATATAAGATGGATTAAGAAGAAAAAGTCTGAAGACTGATTTAGCTATGTAAATTTTAAATAAATAAGGGCTAATTTTATAATACTACTGCTACATCATCAAATTTTGGTTACATTGAAACAAGATTTCAAACTAAAGAGGCTTTAATACTTTAAAATGTAGTCCAATGCCAAGTATTTAGTTTCTATACTTCTTTTCCGGAAGGAATGGTGAAGATTATTGACTAGCTCCTTATCATACTTATTAGAAACTTCTGAATTCAATTTACCTCTCAAACGTAGGCTTCCCTATTTGTTTTGTATTTTCAAAACAAATTTTCACCCATTGAGAAATTCAGATATATCATTCCCACTAGTATCTACATGGTAGCTAAAATTCTTTCTTTTAAACAAGAAAATTTAGATTAAAAACTGAAATATCCCATCGCTTGATATGGCACTTGGTCAAATATAAGATTTTGGTTGGAATTTTTTTTCCACTCTGTTGGAAAGTGTCTAACATTGTAACAGACACTTCCTTTGAACTCTTGCCCAGAACTGGATTGCTAAAAAAAAAAAAAGTGATATTAAAGCACCACTGACTTTGAATACTTTTTGAATATTTTTCCTTGGAGACCATATGACATGTTGAGGGATTTTTGGGGGGAGTGGGGGCGAGGGGAGTAAGGTATGTTCTTTGCTTAGACCAGGATGTGTTGATCCGCTTATGTAAAGAAGTATTGACACCAGGAAAAATTCATCAAATGATGCAAACTTTCTGACATTAGTGAAAGCCATTCATCCAATCACATGTTTGAATTGACTGACTAAAGACATCAAGCTACTTTATCTGTTTATTCTTAGATTGACAAATTTAGAACAATGAACTACCACATTTCATCATTCATCAATAACTTATTATAATTAAAAATAATACTGAGAACTGTGAGAGATCAATAAGGCCTGATTTCTCTCCTGGAGGAGTTCCTACCGTATAATCTACCACCATTCTAACCTTCCTTAGCAGTCCTCATATGGATCCAAGAGAGGAAAGGGAAAAAGCTGTTTTCAGGGATACCCTTGTCAAACAGTTATCCCTTACCTTGATGTTTCTCTGTATTAACTTAGTTCAATTTTCCCGAGTAATGTATTTCATTCAAATACTAGACATTTGCTTTCCTTTCAAGTTGGCCAAATTAGTCCTATCAACTGAGTAAGAGCTACCTGTATTTATGGGATACCCCTCCTAAAATAATAAAACATTCGATTCTCAGGTTGAGATAGATTTGCTTCAGCACCTGTAGATTTGCTCAGAGAAATAACTGGTAGTTGTTTTTTGAGACAGTATATTTTTTAAGTGCTCTCATCACAAAAATGATGAGTATGTGAGGTAATATATATGCTAACTAGTGTGGTTCAGCCAATGTATACGTGTTTCAAAACATGTTGTATACCATAAATATATTCCATTTTTATTTGTCAATTAAAAACACAAATAATAATAATATAAAATACTCTCAATGGTGTAATGAAAAAAGACTTCTTTTGGTTGAGGGGTGGAAGGAGGCTTCAAGATACATGCTCTTATATTTTAAGGAAGAAAAGAACTGTTTATTCATCACCAGACATCTGATACAAACTATTTCACATAATCCTCTGAACAGTCTTAGAGATAGAAATATTTGTCCAATGTTGGAGGAGAAACAATGAAAATTAAAGTGGTAAATGGCTTGCCTGAGAAATTCTGGCATTCAAACATAGGTCTCTCTTGTTAAAAAACTTATTTTATTGCTATTATACCACATGATGTGAAAATTAAATAGCAGGTATAAATATATGTATTTTGGAACCATGCCCCATGAGATTATAAAGCACAGGTAATGAAAATTGTCCATTTAAGAAAATAAATTCTGGGCCAAGCACGGTAGCTCAATGCCTGTAATCCCAGCACTTTGGGAGGCCAAGGCAGGTGGATCATTTGAGGTCAAGAGTTCGAGACCAGCCTGACCAACATGGTGAAACCCCGTCTCTACTAAAAATACAAAAAAATTAGCCAGGCATAGGGGTGCACACCTGTAGTCCCAGTTACTCTACTCAGAAGGCTGAGACAAAAGAATCACTTGAACCTGGGAGACAGAGGTTGCAGTGAGCCAAAATTGTGCCACTGCATTCCAGCCTGGGTGACAGAGCAAGACTCTGTTTCAAAAAAAAAAGAAAGAAAAGAAAAGGAAAAGAAAAGAAAAGAAAAAGAAAAAGAAAAGAAGGAAGGAAGGAAGGAAAGAAAAAAAGAAAAGAAAAAAGAAATTCTGAGTTTACTTACTTGTTAGGTAAAGAAACAGGATATACACTTGAGTAAAGAAAATTTTTAAGTAGCTCATTTAGAAGAAGATATCACAAGAGTGGGTATATGCTAGAAATGGGTGGAGATCCATGGGCTTAATGTTAATTAAAAAAATCAAAGTTTGCATTCTATATGAATGATATGAGTCCCATAAATACGTGCACTGTTGGCCAGGCACAGTGGCACATACCTGTAATCCTAGCACTTTGGGAGGCCGAGGCAGGTGGATCACGAGGTCAAGAGATCAAGACCATCCTGGCCACGGCCAACATGGTGAAACTCCATCTCTACTAAAAATACAAAAATTAGCTGGATGTGGTGGCATGCCCCTGTAGTCCCGCCACTCAGGAGGGTGAGGCAGGAGAATCGCTTGAACCCGGGAGGCGGAGATTGCAGTGAGCCAACATCATGCCACCGCACTCCAGCCTGGCGATAGAGCGAGACTCGGTCTCAAAAAACAATGTGCACTGTTGGTTAAAATCACTCCTTTGTTCGTGCATCAGAAAAGAGTCTTCAATTGGGTTCAGTTAAGGTGGAAGTTTCCCCAAGAGGGGAACTCAAACTTTGTGGTCATTTCACAGCTTCAGATGGTTAGAACCAGCTGTGGTAAAATGCAGTATAGTATTCAGTTTTCTACTTTGTTGGTTTCTTTCAGTGTTCTCTTTTTTGTAACTGTAAATTGCTAAAGTGTAATTGGATGTATTTATGGGGTACAAAATGATGTTATGATTTATGACTAGAGAATAGAATGGTGGTTAGTCACCAGAGACTAGGGAAATCGGGGGAATGGAGAGCTGATGGTCAAGGGGTACGAAGCCTCAGTTAGGCAGGAGAAATGAGTTTTTTGTTGTTGGTTTTTTTTTTTTTTTAGATATATTGCACAGTGTAGTGAATATAGTTAATAATCGTGTATTATTTAAAAACCCTTTTGGTTTTTAAATATTTATTAAAGATTTATTTAACTTATCATTGAGGAGCCGAGCAAGATGGCAAATCTAGTTCAAAGGAGAGACACGAATTTAGAGTCACTAAAAGAAAGATGCCTGGGATAAAACTGCTAAATTACATACAAAACTGGTTAATGCTCTCTAGGGCAATGCACTGTACAGTTTACATTGTAAACTTTTCTGTAAGCATTTACATTCCTACTGCAAAAAATTATTTGCATTATTATCTATTAGACAACGATGAACTGCATCATTATTTTTTCTATAAGTTAACAACTAGCCTTACAGAGGTATAAATATCCTAATGGAAGTATGTTAAACTCACATACATAATCCTGAAGAACTAGACAACCTTTAGGTAGGCCTACTAGATAATTCTCCAGTAGAACATTTAAAATATATGTAATTATCTTTTTGCCTATTTGCAAATGTTAGCTCTTTTTTTTCTTTACATTTCTCCTCTGTGATTAAAAAAATGATCTTCAAAGACTAATGTTGATCACAAAAACGCTAGATGGTTTTCCAGCTTGCTTTATAGACATAAGTGTTGTAAAATTTGTTAACATGCTTAAACTTCCCTGTGATATGTTCAGTAAATCTAAAGCCATAGGGTGACATGCAATTACTAAGTGCAGAAAATTATCTTCTATCTGGAGATTTCATAAGGAATCTCGGATGCTATTTATTATGGTCTCCATCACTCTAGAGATCTTTCTCTTTCTCTTTCTCTTTCTTTCTCTTTCTCTCTCTCTCTCTCTCGCTCTCTCTGCAAAGCCTAGAAAACAAAACTCAAGAAATTCATAGGCATCAGTTTTGCCTGCATTATCTATATATTTGAGTATATTATCTTTTCAAGGTCCCCATACTCAGCTAAAGTTTCTGGCCTGCCAAGAAGGGATTTCTCTTACCAACTGTAAGGCGGAGACCCTATGAGCCATACAACTAACTGTACCTGATAAGTTTCTTGGGAGGGCTTTATAAACAAACGTCCTGCATATGAAGTATGATTCTGGCTTAAATGAAAGTATGAGATTTACTCTCAAATATGACACCTCAATGCAAAATTGATTATTTCATTAATGTTCTGATAACAAGGAAGACAAATTCTTACTGAATCTATGCAAATAATAACATTACCAATAAAATTACAGAGTTTCAAGAGAAGCATTTCTTTCAGAATTCTGAAAGGTCAGTAAAAATAGATATCATTTAGAGAATATTTCATAATAAGTATGAAAAAAGTCTAATTTGAGGGTTAGAGACAAATTGAGGTGAAAAATACCTCCTCATACATCTAGTAGGAAATAAATATTAAAAATGATAGCAAAAATTTCCAAAACAATCACAATTACATGTATCTCATTATTTTATTCAATTCTATGTAATTAAGTCTTCCCTCACTGGATCTTGGCTCTGCAGTACACTGTATACATTTCTGTGCTTCTGGATAATAAAGGGGTCCGAGTAGTTGTTTTCATGTCAGTTCTGAAGCATGTGCATTATAGTAAATAGAATTTTGTATAAACTTTGTTATGCAGGCCTAACTTTTTATTTAAACAAAATTTCTAGATTGGAGCTTAGAGCAAAGTCTTCAGGTAAAGATCAGAGGAAAGACATTACCTGCTGATGATCAAATTGAACGGTTGTATTTTTACTTAACCAACCATATCAAAAGTCTTTCCAAGTGCTCATTAGTGTCTTATGTGTGTGCGTATGCACATCATTTTTAATGTTCATATAATATGCATGAAAACAGACAACATGTTGGGCCAAAAAACAAGTACCAATAAATTTTAAAGGACTAAATCAAATATATTTTCTGATAAGCAACAGAATTCATTTAGAAATAAGACCCATAAGAAAAACCCTAAATATTTTAAAATCATATCACACACTTGTAAATAACTTGTTAAGAAATCATAAAGAAGAATTAAAATGTTTTTAGTGAATGAAGTAAACACATAGCATATCAAAATTTGTCATATACAGTTAAATATATGCTTAAAGGAATAATTATAGGTTCAAAGTCTTACACAATAAAAGAAGTGAGGTCTAAAGTCAATAAGGTAAGCTTCTTCTTTAAGGAGCTAGGAAAAGAAAAGTATATTGTAACTGTGGTATGCAGACATAAAGAAATAGTGAAAATAAGAGTAGATATCAATGAATTAAAAGACACACCAAAAAATGAAGAAAAAAATTGGTTATTTTTTAAAATTAATAAAATGGACAAACCTTGATTAGACTAATCAATAAAAAAGATAAAAAGGTAATACACATTACTAATATAAGGGATGATGAGATGTCAGAAGATATTTGATAGACATTAGAAGAATACAGATAGAGTACTTCCTATCCAAAATGCTTGAGACCAGAAGTGTTTCTAATGTCAGATTTTATGTTTCATATACTCCTTATACTCATAGCCTGAAGGTAATTTTATACAATATTTTTAATAATTTTGTACATGAAACAAAGTTTTGACTGCATTTTGACTGTAACTCATCACATGAGCTTAGCTGTGGAATTTTTCCACTTGTAGTGTCATGTCAGTGCTCAAAACATTTTGGATTTTGGAGCTTTTGGATACGGGTTGTCCAACCTGAAATAAGACAGTATCATGAACAATTTACAGCAAATACATTCAAGAAAATTGATAAGTAAAAGAAGAGAAAACACTATCCACGAAATTTATGAGAAACACATCATTCTGATTTTTACAAAAATTAGACAAAGGCATTACAAGGAAAGAAAACAGTAGATCAATATCCCTCAAGAGCATAGATGCAAAAATCCTTAACAAAATATCAGCATATCAAATCCAGCAATATATGTAAAAGACAAAGCATCACCAGAAATTGGAATTTATTCCAAAAATGGGAGATTTTTAACAGCTTAAAAATAGAATATAATTTACAATATGGATTAAAAGTAGAAAAAAAAGATGATCGTCTCGTAGTATGCATAAACCATTTTATAATATTCATTCATAATTTAAAAAGTCTTAAGAAACTATGATTAGAAAGTAATACTTTCAATCCAATAAAAAAAAAGACTGAAAAATTTACAGTTAATGTCAAATTTAATGATGAAAGACAGATAGCTTTCCCCCTAAGGTCAATTAACAAGGCAACATCATCTACTTTCACTAATTCTACTCCACTTCTTACTGAAGATCCTAGCCAGTCCAAAAAGAAGGGATGGGAGGGGAGAGCAAGCTAGAGAGAGAGAGAGAGACAGAGAGAGACAGAGAGAGAGGGAGACAAGAGACAGAGAGAGAAAGGAGGGAGGGAAACACGAGGGAGGTCAGATTGAAAAAGAAAAACATCTTCTTCAGTCAAGATAATAATGTTTATAAAAATCCTGGCTGCGCTCAGTGGCTCGTGCCTGTAACCCCAGCACTTAAGGAGGCCGAGGCAGATGGATCACTTGAGGTAAGGAGTTTGAGAACAGCCTGGCCAAAGTGGTGAAACCCCGTCTCCACTAAAAATACAAAAAATTAGCTAGGCTTGGTGGCAGGCACCTGTAATCCCAGTTACTCAGGAGGCTGAGGCAGGAGAATGGCCTGAACCTGGGAGGCGGAGCTTGCAGTGAGCTGAGATCGTGAGAAGAAATGGATAAATTCCTCGACACATACACCCTCCCAAGACCAAACCAGGAAGAAGTTGAATCTCTGAATAGACCAATAATAGGCTCTGAAATTGTGGCAACAATCAATAGCTTACCAACCAAAAAAAGTCTAGGACCAGATGGATTCACAGCTGAATTCTACCAGAGGTACAAGGAGGAGCTGGTACCATTCCTTCTGAAACTATTCCAATCAACAGAAAAAGAGGGAATCCTCCCTAACTCATTTTATGAGGCCAGCATCATCCTGATACCAAAGCCTGGCAGAGACACAACAAAAAAAGAGAATTTTAGACCAATATCCTTGATGAACATTGATGCAAAAATCCTCAATAAAATACTGGCAAACCGAATCCAGCAGCACATCAAAACGTTAATCCACCATGATCAACTGGGCTTCATCCCTGGGATGCAAGGCTGGTTCAACATATGCAAATCAATAAATGTAATCCAGCATATAAACAGAACCAAAGACAAAAACCACATGATTATCTCAACAGATGCAGAAAAGGCCTTTGACAAAATTCAGCAACCCTTCATGCTAAAAACTCTCAATAAATTAGGTATTGATGGGACGTATCTCAAAACAATAAGAGCTATCTATGACAAACCCACAGCCAATATCATACTGAATGGGCAAAAACTCGAAGCATTCCCTTTGAAAACTGGCACAAGACAGGGATGCCCTCTCTCACCACTCCTATTCAACATACTGTTGGAACTTCTGGCCAGGGCAATTAGGCAGGAGAAAGAAACAAAGGGTATTCAATTAGGAAAAGAGGAAGTCAAATTGTCCCTGTTTGCAGATGACATGATTGTATATCTAGAAAATCCCATTGTCTCAGCCCAAAATCTCCTTAAGCTGATAAGCCACTTCAGCAAAGTCTCGGGATACAAAATCAATGTGCAAAAATCACAAGCATTCTTATACATCAATAACAGACAAACAAAGAGCCAAATCATGAGTGAACTCCCATTCACAATAGCTTCAAAGAGAATCCAATACCTAGGAATCCAACTTACAAGGGATGTGAAGGACCTCTTCAAGGAGAACTACAAACCACTGCTGAAAGAAATAAAAGAGGATACAAATAAATGGAAGAACATTCCATGCTCATGGGTTGGAAGAATCAATATCGTGAAAATGGCCATACTGCATAAGGTAATTTATAGATTCAATGCCATCCCCATCAAGCTACCAATGACTTTCTTCACAGAATTGGAAAAAACTACTTTAAAGTTCATATGGAACCAAAAAAGAACCCGCATCACCAAGTCAATCCTAAGCCAAAAGCACAAAGCCAGAGGTATCACGCTACATGACTTCAAACTATACTACAAGGCTACAGTAACCAACACAGCATGGTACTGGTACCAAAATAGAGATATAGATCAATGGAACAGAACAGAGCCCTCAGAAATAATGGCGCATATCTACAACCATCTGATCTTTGACAAACCTGACAAAAACAGGCAATGGGGAAAGGGTTCCCTATTTAATAAATGGTGCTGGGAAAACTGGCTAGCCATATGTAGAAAGCTGAAACTGGATCCCTTCTTTACACCTTATACAAAAATTAATTCAAGATGGATTAAAGACTTAAATGTTAGACCTAAAACCATAAAAACCCTAGAAGAAAACCTAGGCAATACCATTCAGGACATAGGCATGGGCAAGGACTTCATGTCTAAAACACCAAAAGCAATGGCAACAAATGCCAAAATTGACAAATGGGATCTAATTAAACTAAAGAGCTTCTGCACAGCAAAAGATACTACCATCAGAGTGAACAGGCAACCTACAAAATGGGAGAAAATTTTCACCACCTACTCATCTGACAAAGGGTTAATATCCAGAATCTAAAGTGAACTCAAACAATTTCACAAGAAAAAAACAAACAACCCCATCAAAAAGTGGGAGAAGGATATGAACAGACACTTCTCAAAAGAAGACATTTATGCAGCCAAAAAACACATGAAAAAATGCTCATCACTGGCCATCAGAGAAATGCAAATCAAAATCACAATGAGATAGGGGCAGCATCACACACCGGTGTCTGTTGTGGGGTTAGAGGAGGAGGGAGGGATGGCATTGGGAGATATACCTAATGTTAAATAATGAGTTGATGGGTGCAGCGCACCAACATGGCACATGTATACATAATGTAACTAACCTGCACATTGTGCACATGTACCCTAAAACTTAAAGTATAATAAAAAAATAAAAAATTTTAAAAAATTGATAAAATTAAACTTCAGCAAAATTAGCAACTTCATTGCTTTAAATGATAACATTACATAAATAAAAAGGTAACTAGAGAATGAGAAAAAATATTTTTAATATGTACAGCTGAAAAAGAACTGTATCTAGAATATATTAAGAACTCTTACAATTCAATAAAAAGATGACCAACCCAATAGTCTAATTTTCTGTTGTGGTATCTCTGCCAGACTTTGGTGTTAGGCTGATACTGACCTCATAGAATGACTTACAGAGGAGGTCTTCCTTCTCATTTTTTAAAAATAGTTTCAGTAGGATTGGTAACAGTTCTTCTATGTATATCTGGTAGAATTCTGCTGTGAATGTATGTGGTCCAGGTCTTTTTTTGTTTGTTTGTTTGCCTTGTTTGGTTTGGTTTGATTGTTAGAATTTTTATGACTGATTCAGTTTCAGAGCTTGATATTGATCAATTCAGGGTTTCAATATCTTTCCAATTCAATATTGGGAGATTGTGTGTTTCCAGGGATGTATCTACTTCCTCTAGATTTTCTAATTTTTGTGCATAGAGCTGTCAAATAGTATTTTCTAAGAATCTTTTGTACATCTTCGGGATCAGTTGTAATGTCATCCTTGTCATTTCTGATAATACTTACTTGGATCTTCTCTTTTTTTCTTTGCTAATCTAGCTACCAGTCTATTGTCTTGTTAATTTCTTCAAATAACCACCTATCGATTTCATCAATATTTGTGTGGATTTCTGCATGTCAATTTCATTCAGTTCTTCTCTAATTTTAGTTATTTCTTTTCTTCTGCTGGCTTTGGGGTTGGTTTTTTCTTTGTTTTCCAGGTCCTTTAGGGGCAAAATTGGATTGTTAATTTGAGATCTTTCTAACTTCTTGATGAAAGCATTTAGTGCTGTAAACTTTCCTCTTAACACTGCTTTAGTTGCATCCCAGGGATTTTGTTGTGTCCTTGTTTTTATTAATTTAAAATGTTTTTAAATTTCTGTCTTAATTTTGATGTTCACTCAGGAGTAATCAGGACCAAGTAGTTTAATTTGTGTGGATTTGTATGGTTTTGAAAAATCTTTGTGGTATTGATTAAGAGTGTTCTTGGTATGATCTTAATTTTTTTGAATTTATGGAAACTTGCTTCATGAGACAACATGTGGTTGATCTTAGAATACGTTCCACCTGCATATGAGAAAAATAGATATGCTGCAGTTGTCAGCTGGGATGTTGTGTAGATGTCTATTAGGTCCAATTAATCAACTGTTGAGTTTCAGTCCAGAGTTTCTTTGTTAGTTTTCTGCCTCAATGATCTGTCTCATGCTCATTGGGATATTGAATTATCCCATTATTATTGTGTAGCTGTCTAAGTCTTTTCATATGCCAAGAGGAACTTGTTTTGTGAATCTAAAAAATTGACAAGTGGGACCTAATTAAACTAAAGAGCTCCTGCACAGCAAAAGGAACTATCAATAGAGTTAAGAAACTACCTATAAAATGGGAGAAAATATTTGCAAACTATGTATCTGAGAAAGGTCTAATATCCATAATCCATAAGGAACTTAAACAAATCAACAAAAAACAACCCCACAAAAAAATGGGCAAAGGGCATGAACAGACAATTCTCAAAGATGACAACATACAAGTGGCCAACAAACATGAAAAAATAATCATCATCACTAATTATCAGAGCCATTCAAATCGAAACCAAGATTAGATAGCATCTCACACCAGTCAAAATGGCTATTACTAAAAAGTAAAAAAACAACAGATGCTGGTGAGGCTGTGAGAAAAGGGAATGCTTATACACTGTTGGTGGGAATGTAAATTGGTTCAGCCACTGTGGAAAGCAGTTTTGAGATTTCTCAAGCAACTTAGAACCACCATTTGACTCAGCAATCTCAATACTAGGTATACGCCTAAAGGAAAATAGATCATACCAAAAAGACACATGTACTCATATGTTCATTACCATGCTATTCACAATAGCAAAGTCATGGAATCAACCTAGGTGCCCATCAATGGCAGATTGGATAAAGAAAATCTGGTACATAAACACCATGGCATACTAAACAGCCATAAAAACCTTTGGCCAAGCATTTAATTTAAGTGGTCAAGTGTCAAGTTTAAGTCCATAGTTTCTTTGTTAGTTTTCTGACACATTATATCCTTTGCAGCAACATGGATGGAGCTAGAGGCCATAGTCCTAAGTGAATTAACACAGAAACAGAAAACTAAATACTACATGTTCTCACTTATAAGTGGGGGCTAAACATTAAGTAGTCATAGTCATAAACATAGTAACAATAGACACTGGGGACAGCTAGAGGGGGAAGGTAGAGAGGAAGGAATGGGTTGAAAAACTACCTACTAGGTACTATGTTCACTACATGGATGCAATATACCCATGTAACAAATCTGCATATGTACCCCCGGAATCTAAAATAAAAGTTGAATTAAAACAATAAAAAATAAAAATGGAAGTCTGGAAATAATTTGAATAAAATCTTTACCAAAGATGACACATAAATGGCCAATAAATATATAAAAGATTCTTAACAGCATTAGTCATCAGAGAATTGCAAAGTACATCTCCAAGAACACATACCCAAGCATGCATAGATATTAAATAGATAATTCCAAGTGTTTATGAGTTGGGGAGCAACTGGATTCTCATATATTGCCGGTTGGAGTATAAGATATTAAAATCACTCTGGAAAACAGTTCAGCAACTCCTAGTAAAGATAAACATATACTTACCATAATACCCAGCAATTCCACTTTAAGTATTTACCTAAAGGAAATAGCATATGTCCATAAAAGGATTTGTACAGAATGTTCATGGCAAGTAACTACTGACACACACAATAACATGAATGGATTCCACAAACATTATTCTGAACCAGCCCCACAGAAAGACAGAAACAAAAGAATATATACTATACAATTGTGTACTATATGTTTCTCTATGTACATGAAGTCCTAAAACTGGTAAAACTGCTATACACTAATAGAAATTAGATTAGTGGTTATTTGTTGTGAGAGTTTAGGGTGGCAAGATTGAATACAAACTTCTGGAGGTGGAAAAATTCTTTATCTTCTTTAGGGTAGTGGTTACCAGGGCATATACATTTTAAAATTTGTGAATTTAAATGCTGAAAAGTGTCCTTCAATAACGTTTATTAAACAAATCTATTATAGGATGCCAGTTATGGTATGGTATCCTAATTTCTTTTTCTTTTCCTTTTTTTTTTTTTTTAGAAACATTCTCACTCTGTCATCCAGGCTGGAGTACAGTGGTGTGATCATGGCTCAGTGCAGCCTCAAGCTCCTGGACCCAAGAGAGTCTTTCACTTCAGCCTCAAGAGTAACTGAGACTACAGGCATGCACCATCATTCCAAGCTAATTTTTAACATTTTTTATAAAGACATAGTCTTGCTATGTTGACCAGGATGGGCTTGAACTCCTGGCCACGAGTGATCATCCCACCTTGGCCTCCCAAAGTGCTGAGATTACACTATGCCTGGCTAATGTCCTAAATTCTATTTTCTTATATGCAAAGATTAGCCTAGAAAACTAGTATAAACCCGAATCTAAAACCAGAAATATGGCAGGGATTTCTGCAGAAACAATGAGAAACCAAGGCAGAACTGACCAGGAGGCTTCCTCCTATAATCTAGAGTACACATAATAGTAATCTCTACTAAAGGTGAGCTCTCGGGTAAATAAACAAATACATATAAACTCATTCAGGGTAAATAATATCAAAACAAAATAACCAACAATAAAGAGGTATGAAATAAGTTTATTTACAGGACTTAAAGAGACAAAGAAGCAAAATATCTAATAAAAGAGGATCCCGTGCTTTAAAAAATGACATATTTGTAAAAGAAACTAGTATAAACTCTAGAAAGAAAAATTTATAGCCAATGTAAACAAAATTTGGTGAATGAATTCAGTTATAGTTTAGACATCTATGAAAAGAAAATTAGTGAAGTAGAAGAGTATGGAAATCATCAGCTATGCATTACAGAAAGACAATAACTTGACCGGGTGTGGTGGCTCATGCCTGTAATCCCAGCACTTTGGGATGCCAAGGTGGGTGGATCACCTGAGGTCAGGAGCTTGAGACTTGCCTGACCAACATGGCAAAACTCTGTCTCTACTAAAAATACAAAAATTAGTCAGGCGTGATGGTACGCACCTCTAGTTCCAGCTACTTGGGAGACTGGGGCAGAAGAATCACTTGAACTCAGTGGGCGGAGGTTGCAGTGAGCCGAGATCACGCCACTGCACTCCAGCCTGGGTGACAGAGCAAGACTCCATCTCAAAAAAATATATTAAAAAACAAAGAAAAAAGAAAGACAATAACTTAGAAAATATTATAGCATTATTAAAATAAGAAAGTTAATTATTCATCCAAAAGGGGTTCTATGAGGAACAAATACAAAGAATAGAGTGGCGAATCAATTGTACTAATTGCCCCAATTCTCCCTGTATCTAGACTCCACATGTGACTTTGCTACTCCTTTCATAAAGGGGTTGAATATATTTTCCTATGTCTTGTTTCTGAGTTAAGCCACATGGTTTAATTTAGCCAATGGGTTTAGCAGATGTGACACAAGCAAAGACTGGAAAAGAAAGCTTACACTTTGTTTATCTCCTGTGAGCTCTGTGATAACAGATGAATGAGCCAAGCCAGCCTACTGGGAAATGAGGGATGTATGACACAGAGCCAAGTCACCCATCATCCCAAGGTCATCCTACATTATCTGGCAGAATGCTGACTCCCAGACATGTGAGTAAACCTAGGGGAGATACAGAAAGATACCAAGACAACCCACAGCTGATCACAAATGCCCCAGTGGCCCAGCCCAAATAAGTCAAGCTCAGCCCCGACCAGCTGAACCTCACAGCTCATGATCTAAATAAAAATGTTTATTGTGGTATATCACACATGCTTTATCATTGTTCATTAGCAATATTTCTGTGACAATGAAGAGCTTATGTAAGAAGTGATACTCAAAGAATGGTGAGAATTTTCCAGAATTAAAGAGGACACAGCATGTGAAAAATGTGACATCATGGCAAATTCAGAACCTGCAAATGTTCAGTAGCTTGGATTACTGGTAGGATGCCTGACGATATCTCAAAAAGTGTGAATAAATTTTTAAAAACTGAATTAATATGACTTTATTATAATCTAAAATATAGTAACACAAGCCATGCAGTTTCTTTCAGGTAGGAGAATCATACCATAAAATCATATTGTCCTAGGGCTAATACTCCAAAAGATTATGCAGGCATCTTTTACCTTTTAACTATGTGCTACTTTTCTAGGGCTGTTGTGATAAAGTATCATGCTAGATGCCTTTTATAAAGGCAACAACAATTTATTGTCCACAGGTCTGGAGGCTGGTTGTCCAAAATCAAGTTTTCAGCAAGACCATGCTCCCTTTGAAATCTGTAAGGGAGAATCCTTTCTTGCCTCTTAGCTTTTGGTGGCTTACCAAGAATCCTTGGCATTCCTTGACTTGAAACTACAGCACTCCAATTTCTGCCTCCATCATCACAACCCTCCCCCAATCAAGTCTCTTTTCTTCTCATAAGAACACCAGTGATATTGGATTAGAGACCACGCTATTTGAACATTACTCCATCTTAACTTGATTACATTTGCAAAGACCCCATTTCTAAAGAAGGTTACATTCATAAGTACCAGGGATTAGATTTCAGTATATCTTTTTGTGGGATACAATTCTACCCATTTAAAAAAAAACATATTTCTAAAAGTCATGAAATGGATCCATAGTTCATCATGGTTCTTACCTTGCATGTGCTATTTTAATGTCCACAAGAATTATTTAAATATTCTGTGTCAAATGTATTTACTTGAGACTGGTATATGCATATTATTATTACATACTGGTTCTAAAATCAAAATTTATGTATTGTTATTCCTATTAATCAACAAATATGAAATCATATTCTTTTGACTAAGTTTCCTAAAGTGTTGAAAATATATGAGATGTAGCATTTTGCAGAATATGACTAGATTATTGGGTTAAGTTTGTGAATACAGTATAACCCTTTATATTATTGCAGTATGAAAAAGCATAATATTCCTTAAGGTGCATTTCAAAATAAAAAGTCCTTAAACTGAAAATCAATTTTTATTTTTACTACATTCTAATTGATTTGTGTTCCTATTATCAAGACTGGTATGTAAAAATTTTATAGACTCTATAGCAGAATTTCTAGCACATAGTCAGTCCACAATATATGTTAAATATTGCCTTTCCTTTCTTGTGGCCAAAAAATTTACAAATGAATTTTTTTTTTTTGCTACAGGCACAGAGTGTTAAATTGAATTACAGTGGAAGTGATTTATTCCCTTTTAGTCTTGGTCCATTATGTAAAATGGATTTTTTTATAGCTGCTTATAGTCAAAATACTTGGTGTTTTAAGTTGTTTTCTCTTTTTTAGAAAAGCAAATATATAGAAAGCTCAGAGTTCACATTCTTACTAATGAGAGACATTTGTAGTTATTTGGAAACAAAACGTAAAATTTTTGAAATAGAAATGCACATAAGAATTCCATAAGTTCTTTGGGAGGGCAAGGCTGACAGATCACCTGAAGTCAGGAGTTCGAGACCAGCCTGGCCAACATGGTGAAACCCTGTCTCTACTAAAAACACAAAAAAATTAGCCGGGTATGGTGGCAGCTGCCTGTAATCCCAGCTACTTGGGAGGCTGCGGCAGAAGAATCGCTTGAACCTGGGAGGTGGAGGTTGCAGTGAGCTGAGATCATGCCATTGTACTCCAGCCTGGGTGACAAGAGCAAGAACGTGTAAAAAAAAAAAAGAATTCTATAACTTCAAAGTTTTCACACTGTATAAGGTAGACATTTGCTACGGCAATGCCAATAGATATTCATTTCACAAGCAACCAGCATCAACTATCTTAAAGATACTTCCTGAAATGTTTCATAATACTAAAGCTCCATTGCAATGTGATACTACTAAAATGAGAGTTTTGAGGGAAATAAACCTAAGCATTTCTCCAAAGCCAATTTTCATTAGACAGCTATTCCAGAAACACATTATATGATATCACTAAGAGCTCTGTTTCGGGGGAAAAATGCAAACGAAAAACAAAAACAGAGTTGAGGAAACTGGCAGATCTTGCTGCCACTCAGATTTTGCTAGCTAAAGATGATCAATTGAAAAAAGAATTGTATTTGTAAACAATCTTCTAAAGAGCAATCCCATAGGGATTTAGAAGACATTGTAATTTCTTTAAAATTAGCAGACTTTTACCAATGTTCTCCAAATGAATGACAAGTAATTAGCAGAATTTTAAATGAATCGATCTTTATACAGCATATAATCAAATTATTTATTAAATTATTACAGCTTTCTAAGTAGGAAATAATAAAAATGAAAAACAAACTTAATGCATTGTGGGTCAAGGCAGGCCAAAGAGTGCTTATTGCTAGCAATTCCTTGCTCATTAGAGTATTGCTGAATTTGCCACCCTTAAAAGTTAGTCAGCACTCTGTTTTTGAGCAGCATTGGTTTCCTAATAGGTGGCATTCAGATAAGAGTTTACCTTTGTTAAATAGTTTTGTATTTGCCTATTTTCCAAAAATTCTATGTAGTTCTAATTCACCTGAATCTTTATTTATAGATGTTATTGAGGGGACAGAATATCTTTTGAGAATGCCAAACAGGAGGAAGATATTGATCTACAAAATAGAAATTTTCCTAGAGGCCGGATTCCACTTTATATTTTAATGGGGTGTATCTAATGTTTAGCACATTATCTAATGTGTATCTAATGTTTAGATGGTCAATGAATATTAATTGAAAACATCTGCTAAGCCAGATGCTAAACTAGGTGCTGCAAACGGGATATTCAGTAACAACCAGGCACATTTCCTACTTTAGTGAACTTAAAGTCATGTGGTGGCACTTATCAAATAATTTCAAAAAATGTCAACTGCAATTCTGAGAAATGCTAAGAAAGAGAGAGGTACAGGGAGCTAAAAGCATGTCTAATCATAGGAACTGGCATTATTGGAGAAGACAATAGACATTTCCCTGAGGAAGTGGCAAATAATCAGAGATCTAAAGGATATTAAGCAGGCAAGGAAGGAAGGAAGAACTTCTAGGTACATAGAACAGCTTATAAGAAGGTCAGGAGAAAGAAAAAACAGGTGTGAATGGATGAGACAAAACCTGGAAGATGTTCCTGGGGAGGTCTTAAATGTAGGTCAGATGAATGGTAATTAGTTAGTCAATAATAATAGAGGAGGTTCAGTTCTAATAACTAAATGGGTCTATTTCATAGAGGACTCACAGACAGGGTCCAGATCTGCCTTCTTTTTGCACCAATTTCTTCATCCATAAACTATAAGTATTCTAAACATTTCAGAAAGAGGATGTAAAAAGAAATTATATGTAGCTTAGACTGTAAAATATTGAGAAATAAGTAAATAAAAGCACAAGCCTAACAAAAACAAATTAAGATATCATTTTTAAATCATCTAAACAAATGGAAATACCAATCATGTTCTAGGCTGTGGGAATTTGTTATGATCCTTCCAAATGTGGCAAATCCTCCAACAACTGAGAGATATATAGTCACAACTGTGGTGTATTGGAATACGAATAATAAAGTTGATCAGTGAACACAGCGGAAAGTTTAGAAGTAGACACGGGTGTTTATAGAAACATTGTAAATAAGTCAATAGACATGCTTAAAAATTCTGGGTATATTAAATATTTAAATTTATTTATTCAACTATTCTCTTAACTAATATTTATCGAAGATCTACTATGGCTTTTCTAGGAAATTACATTAACAATGCTTAGCTCTGTATGATGGGATTTCTGATGGTTTTTGCTTTTTTTAATATATAAGAGAAATTACTAAAACACATTCCAAGTATAATTTGTCCCAGAAATTATGAATACTATTAGTAATGACCTTAGTTTTCATATTTATCCAGTCATGTATATTTAGATCAAACAAGTATCAAGTATCAAATATGTACCATTGCCATTCACAATTTATATTTAATCCTTTATTATTTATAACATTCTTTTATAGATGTTATTTAATTGAATTTTCAAAATAGATAGCTGATAAGCAGAGGATGTATTCTCATTTCAGATATAAGGAAAATTAGACCGGGGGAAGAAGAAGCATTAAGTGAATTAAGCATTTGTAGGGTAGGTGGCTCAGATCATTTATTTCCTAAGTTAATGCTTTCACATTAATTTTACATGCCAAATTAAAATAAATAGCATGGATTACAAAATAAAGCAAAAGCAAGTCATCTACTCTTCTTAAGTCTTATCAAATACTTTTAGTTTCCCATTGAGTGAGGGGCAATGCAAGTAAACAATTCCTCTTCTAGTAGGTGACCAATCATTGGTAAAGAGCACAGGTATAATAACCTCTATAGAGTACTTTGGTTAAAAATAGTGGTCTGTATTAGAATGGAAGCCTAGCCCTCATATTGCCATGTAAAGTTGCTTGTCTAGAAGAACACTTTTGACCAATCCTTGCCTTTTATCCAATTGTCTCTAGGGGAGAAGGAATAATTTATCTGATTGGTCTTGCAGATCTCAGCCATTTCTTGGCTCTCCCTTATAAGTACTCATTTTTGGAGAGACCATATACTAAGGTCTTTCTCCTCAGTCTTGCAGACAAAGGTCGCTACCCCTGCAATGTCTGTCCAATTCATTGGTGAAGTATTAGAAACCCAAAGAATTCAGTCGAACCATCTAACCTAACTTTTTGCAGTAATAAATCTAGAGATTTCATCTTTTCTGTTTATCTTTTAATTATATTCAAATAATGGGATACTATTGATATTATTGAAAGGATAAAACTTGAATATCTGATGCTTTGCTCTAGGAAATTTGCTAATTGTATACAAACACCGGTAAGTGAAAAACAAAGTAACGTCTGTGAAGATTAACTGATGAGGCCAGGATATATGACTTTAGGTTCTGAGTTTTAGCAAGCAGGGCCATAAAAGTTTTCAAACATGGTTGCTTGCAACACACTATATTACATTTCACAGCTGGTTTATACTCTAGTCCACATGGCTTTTATTAGCCTTTGACTTTGTGAGTATGAACAATACAAGAATTTGTTTTGTTGGGTCAACTTTATCCAAAAGGGGGTGGTTATTTTAAATGCTCAAGGCTCACTTAAATAGGGCCTTAAAAAATATAGGAATACAGATCTCCGTATACAGGCTCAGATGATGTAAAAGTTGCCTGTAGGAAAAAAATTCTTCTAGTATGCAAGACTCTTAGGCATTAAACAGAAGAACATTTTGCTATTTTTCTTCTGTTTCTCAACTAGATCCACAAATCAGGAGGCCAGATTTTAAACTCCATAGGTAAATCAATTCTGCACATACTACAACACTTGTGAGGCTCTAGATTTAAGTTTTAGTGGTGGCTATGGCAGGCCATGCTAGGAAGCTCAGATTGAGCCTCTGCTCTTATCATATGTCTTTCATGGGCCCACAGTGCCAAAAAAAAAAAAAAAAAAAAAAAAGGAGTGAACAAGGACAGAATCATCATACTGTCAAAATGATCATCAAACTGCACTCATCTGCAGTGCAGGTTTCTGGGGGCATCTATACACTAAACACTTGGAGCCAACTTCTCAAGGTCCATCCACACATCTTTTCCCCACATTATCTTATCTGTAATCTTCCTATCTTGTTCTCAGCCCTGACCAACAGCTGAGTACTTTTACTGAACTGAGTGTGCATAGTTTATTTGGAAATTATCCCAGGTGGTCATTAGGACAGAGGAGGCTTTATGACAACAGTAGCCTAAGTTTTCAGCTCATATCAGAATATCGAGCAGACCCATCCAAAGACTAGGCCTGGATTTCTTCCTACGTAGCTGGCTACAGGGGACCCTCATGGATAAATAGTTATTAGATGAGAGAGAGGCATTGACAGAGTTAGGTGACATAAAGGACTGATCCACTTGTTCATGTACCTGGCTGTTGTTCGTGTATCTGAATCATGTGCTGTGGGTCTAGTCAGACCCAACCTCCAATGCAGTATGATAAAGCATATGATGGGCTGCTATTATACCCACCCAACTTATGACCATGGTGGATCTGACAAATCCCAGCTCATGATAGGCAGCTCTGTTCTCAAAGCAGCTTCATGCCCAGTGATCCAGTTCTCAGTTGTTACTAACTCCCAAGAGCAAAGCAGAAATGCTTTTCAAATCAAGAGCTATTTCTCTTCTGCATAAGGTATGGCCTTGCTCTGTTACCTGCCACAGACCCCTCTGAACCTCTAGATCTCTCTCAAAACTGTCAACACTCTAAGTCACTTGATAAATGGGTTGAAGTATTCCTCAAAAAATACAAAGAATCTAACAAAAAAGTGCACTTATTTTTAGGTGGTAGAAGGTTCAAGGTGAAACAACTTGTTTTTTTCCATAGGGCAAAAAACATGGCTTGTCCAACCCATGGCCTGATGTGATTCAGGATGGCTTTTAATGTGGCCCAACACAACTCGTAAACTTTCTTTTTTTTTTTTTTTTTTTTTGAGGCAGAGTATCGATGTCGCCCAGGCTGGAGTGCAGTGGCGCAATCTCGGCGCACTGCAGGCTCTGCCCCCCAGGGTTCATGCCATTCTCCTGCCTCAGCCTCCCGAGTAGCTGGGACTACAAGCGTCCGCCACCACGCCCGGCTAATTTTTTTGTATTTTTAGTAGAGACAGGGTTACACTGTGTTAGCCAGGATGGTCTCGATCTCCTGACCTCATGATCCGCCCGCCTCGGCCTCCCAAAGTGCTGGGATTACAGGCGTGAGCCACCGCGCCCGACCAAACTTTCTTAAAATATTATGAGGTTTACTAGTGTGATTTTGGGTTTTTTTTGTTTTTGGGGGATTTTTGTTTTTTTTTTTTTTTTTTTAGCTCAACAGCTATCGTTAGTGTTAGTGTATTTTACATGTGGCCCAAGACAATACTACTTCTTCCAATGTGACCCAGGGAAGTGAAAATATTTGACACTCCTGCCTTAGGGAGCTCCCCTAACATGCCTCAGATCATTGGGCCCCCTAAAATCCTCACTAATTTGACCCATCTCTGCATCATCATAGAGAACATAATCCACTCTGTGGCATCCATGCATTGCACCAGTGCATCCAGTGCATCAATGAGAGAAACATAGGGAGAGAAATAGGAATTTTTTTCAATGTGGTAGCAAATTTTAAAACTTAAAATTGATTTTTTTTAATTGTAGGAAAAACAGAATGTGGAAGTTTTAAGGCCAGCAGACACTGTTGATGTCCATCCTATATTCAGACACATACTGACTTAAAGGGCCCATGTCTCGGTGCTTCTCTGCCTAAGAGCTTTATCTAGTGCTGTAAGAATGTATGTGTCCATGCACAGGGAAGCCTGGAAATGAGAGAATTTATGCCCCCAGGGGCAAATTTCAAGAAGTAAGAGGAAGGAACTGGTGGATCTTCCACCATCGGGATCTTCTGTAATCACAGCCTACAATGAGTAAATAGTTGGCCAGCCTGAGTGTGACATTCTCTTTCCTCAGGTTTTCCAGAGTATGTATGAAAAAGTCCTCCCCAATTCCATAATCTACAAAAAACCATGGCTCCTGTATTTTCTCATTTTCTAGATATTGCCTGAATCAGTGCTTTTCCTTCCACTTGTACATCATCCCAATCCACTAAGAAGTGAGGAGGCTTAGAAATCGTAGTATTACTGCAAGCCACCCCACTCACCCGCAAAGGATTGCTTGTCATCTGATGGGCTCTTGATCCATTTCCAGGATTCCATGCTGAAAGTGTGCTCTCCAGGGCAACTTCTAATACAAACTATCTTAATTTTGGTTATCGCAAATGTAAACACCGAAACATGAGGGCTGGGTGCACGTAGTTTATTTGGAAATTATCTCAGGAAGCATGAGGAAAGGAATGGGAAAAAGAAACAGAGAAGGTAGAAAACCCAATAAATTTTACATTAATGAGTGGACTACCATGATGTGCAACTGAGTTTCAGTCCACTGGGGACTGTCTGAGAATCCATTAAGAATCTGCCCAAGAATGTTCTCTCAATGAATGGGAAAGCTGAAATATTTATCCACCAGTTCCTTCCTCTTACTTCCTGAAATTTGCCCCTGTGAGCATAATTCTCTCATTTCCAGGCTGCCCTGTGCATGGACACATAAATTCTTATAGCACTAGCTAAAGCTCTTAGGCAGAGAAGCACTGAGACATGGGCCGTTAAAGTCACCATGTGTGAATACAGGATGGACATCAACAGTGTCTGCTGGCCTCAAAACGTCCACATTCTGTTTTTCTTACAATTAAAAAATATCTAATAATGTTCATATATTATTTCCCGACAGTTACATCTACAATTGTACTATGCTAAGTAGGCATTTGTTGGAACTCTGTTGTCCATATCTTTTCCTCAAGAACAATATCCCCCTTTCAGCTTTACATTTCTTTACATAGCACTCAAGTCACTTCATCATCTGGCTGCAAACTACCTTTCTAGCATCCTTATTAGCTACACTCCTCCACCTACTGTACCTGACATCATGCCCAACTACTCATAATTTTTCTAATATTCTCAGAATCATATGTCTGTGTCCATAGTGATCCCTAAATGTGAAATACTATAGAAATCCTTATCTGCCAAGACTCAATTCCATCATAGAGTCTTTCCCCACTGCCCCGTCAGAATTAATTATTCATTATATTCCCATTATGACAACTCAATGTACATTCCTCTGTTGAGGGCTTATTGCCCTCTACTGTGACCAGCTTTTATAAAACAAAATAATCTTTCTTTTTATTCTATTGTATGTATTAGGTTTGCTTCTTCCTTCTCATTGAGCTATCAGGTCCCTTTTTATATCCTTCTCCCTGTAATAGCTAGTATAATATGTTGATGATAAGAAGGACTCAATAAATTGTATATAAATATGTGTCGAATGAATGAAAGGCAAATCACGTTTTCAGTGGGGAAGTGAATAAGAGCTGGTGTCTGTTGCTACATTATACTGTGGCAGACATTCTTGAGTTTTTGTATCTGTCATCAGATAGAGGGCAGTAGTATGAAAGGAATATGAGAAAAAGAAACAATGGCAATTGTCACAGAAGCTTCCACTTGCTCAGGTGAACTGGTTTGTACTCAGTGCTAGGAGAAGCCATTGGAATGATTGAGGCCACCATTATTTTTAATTTGCCAGCTACTCACTGCTTCTCATGAAAGAAAAACTGACATTGTTAGTGATCAGAGAGAAATGGATTTGGTCACTGAAACACCATACTTATTAATTAAATGGTAAAAATTTATCTGAATATTTGTTCATTAAAGATAACAGAAAGAAACACAACCACCAAGTGGGGAAGTAGAAGTAGAAGAATAATTTGCAAGCTAAAAACTATAAATGGAAAGTGGGAGAGTAGTTTTCATCAATTTTCCATTTTCTCTTTACAGAGAATCTAGGCTTTTTATATTATATCTGAGGAAAGCAAAGCATTTTGAAACACAAGAACTCCTTGATTAAAAGACAAATTGAATTTCACCAAAATTTAGCCAATACTATTTTAGAGATTTATTAGAAAAAATTACACATGAAAATACCCAATACAAAGCAAGTGCTCAAAATATCTTAGTATTGCTTTTATCTTTTTAAGTTTAGAAAAATATTTAATCTATTTAATAAAATCTTGTCAACAAAAGATTATTGCTGCTAATATTAAAATGTATCATTTCATTTATCTAGAGGTATAGGTGGTTTAACACAGATCTAGATCCTCTAATCAAAATTCATATACTTAATGTAGGAAAAGACATGACAGGTCACATTTACATCATAATTGTCAGTTTGTTACATGTAGTATTTAGCCGCCTTAGGGAACTAAAAGCTAAGTGCATTATCCAAAATGCTGGATGAGAAAAGAGTAGTGATATGACTGGATATGAAAAAGCACACTAGGCATCTTACTGTGATCATATTGTCAATACCATAAGAAAACAGCCATAAGATACCCAGATTCCAACTTATCTATAAATATAGTTTTAATTCTTATATGGTCTCTTGGCGATGGACTTCTACTGGTACCACAGAAACTAGTTCATGAATTTTTCCAGCATTCCCCTAAAGTAGGCTATTTATTCATTTCTAAGATTCCTGACAAAGTTTTTGAGAAAAAGGAGAGGATAGAGAATATTTCTAATTGCAGTGAAGTTGGAATCTGACATGATAGTATGATAAAAAATAACATAAAATGTTTTCTTCAAATAACTTATTAACACAATGACAGTCTATAAAGATATTTTGAATGTAGGATTGTATATAATACTTCTCACTCATAAAAATGAGGCTATAGTTGATATAAAAATTTGGTAAAATAGTAATTCTTACAGTTCGTGATTTACTATATAAGAACTGGTAATGCCTCTGCATTAGATAAATTCATCCACTTAAGGCATGTAGGACAGAATCTGGAAATGGTAAATACTTCATAAGTGTTAACTATTAGCTATGACATTTGTTAACACTTAAAAAGTCCTTCAAGATTCTGTTGGTTTGTTTTAATTTTATTCTTTATCTGGAATTATAGTAGTAATCTATTCATTCTGTAAATATTCAAGGCAAAAGAAGAATCTAAAGTAAAATGTAAGAACCTCTCTTTATCCTTGTTGTCATGTAGGACAATATTGAATTCATAGGTTAATTGAGAAAGAATTAATATCTGTAGAATATATATATATATATGTTCTGTGTCCATAAGTACTCTTCAACTCTTTAATTTGTCATGATGTATTTCTTTGAAATTTTGGCAGCTTTTGCTTTATGAATGTCATGCTATACTGTTGTACATCAGGATTCATGGCAGAGCTTTTTGGTGACCTCTGTTTACCTTGCTGAATATGTTTTGTTTTGAAGGCAATCATGTCTGATGTTTGTCTCTGTGTTTTCCTGGTGTATTCTTAGCCTTCCTTTTCACATTCAATCTTTACTTTGCTTGATTTGGTTGCACCTTACCATACTGTATGCTACTTCACTTCGTTGAACTCTAATTTTAATTAAACTATAGATCCATGAGGCTGGGTGCAAATTCTGTTTTTCATCATTGTATCACCTTGCAGTGCTGGGTGCTCAATTATTGCTGTTGAAGATTTTGGAGGTACTTTATTTATATATACCTCTGTATAAAATACATGGTTGGATTTTTTTAATCAAATCTACTTTTTTTCTAATAATCAGTGAACGTCTTCATTTTCATTAATTGATATAATACATATGTACTATGGTCTGTATTTTTCCCCTAATTTTATTTTTTCTGTCTTTTTATGGGGATCCATTGGGGAGGATTTCCCTTCCATTTGTTAATTTATAGCCTACTTTCAACATTTTAGTGGCTATTTTGGGGGCTTTTAATATTTAGCCTCTTTTGTTGATTTCTTAATATTTGAAACTATGTATTTTTTCTCCACTATGAAAGATAATGAAGTTCACACATTTGTATTTCTGTTCACCTCCCCATTCCCTCCTGATTTTTGTTAACAAATATAAATATTTTACATTTTCAGAGCATATAACCTTTATAGGATATTTTAAATATATAATATACACAGTTGCTTAATTCTGTATTTAAATGAATTCAATGTGTTACTGATCCTTTCATGTTACTGCTTCCACTTTTTGGATCTCTGTTGTTCCCAAAAGTTTTCATTATGAAAGCTTTTAAGCCTGTGGAAAATTAAAAGAATAGAGCAATGAACAGGCTATGGTCTTCACTTAGAATTATAAATATTATGTTGTCACATTTGCTTTATCCATTTATTTTTTGCTCTATTTCTATTTACTAATTTACATATAGACATAATCTATATTTTATTTTACCATCTTTATTTCATCTTTCTTTAAGTGTATCCCCAAGGATAAGTAATCTCCAACATAGTCACACAGTACTATTATTTATATTAATATTTAATATCCAGTCCATATTTATTTTTCTCTAATTTTTCAAAAATATATTTGACAGTTTTGTTGTTATTGTTCCAGGATGCAATTTAGGTTCATGCACTGTTAATGTCTCTTGGGTCTTTAATTCTACAAAGAACCATAACTTGTTTCAAGATTTTTTAAAGATCCAGGCCAGTTGTCAGGTAGAATCTCCCAGTTCCTGAACTTATCCAATTATTTCTTCTGAATGCTGTTTAAACTTCTTTTCTATTACCTGTATTCCAATAATTTATTCTAAATGGTTTATTTGATTCAAATTAAACATGTTACAAGACTATTTCATAAGTGATTTTGTATTCTTTACTTTGTATCACAACAAGAGGCAATATAATGTCACTTGCCCACTCTTTAAATTTATCCCATCAACCTAAGCAACCGTATATTTTTCCCCTCATCTTCCCTTAACTATTCTCCTCTTTCCCCCATAGAAGCTCAAAACTCTTTTTACTTTGGCCTAAGACAAAATATAAGCTCTCAAATTCTGGCCACCTACTTCAGTGTCATTTCTTTGTGAATTCTCATGCACATGTACATAATTAAATTTGTAGAGTTTTATCCATTTAATATGTCTTTTATCATTATCTATTTAATATGTCTCTTACCAGTTTAATTCATAGGTCTCAGCCATAGAACGTAGGAGGGTACAGGGAAAAACTTTTTCCTTCCCTACCGGGGTCAGGGCAACATAAATATTAAGGTCATATGGCTTGCTGGCCTGTAAATAACTTGTAAATAATTAAGTTCTTTGTCTCTGAACCATTAATCTTATGTCTCCTACCATCCATAAAACTATGACAAAATGATCAACCTGTTATCCTCCAAGAAGGGTGAAATATCAGACCCCTAATAATTTGACTTTTAATCAATTACTTTTTTTTTTGTTCTCTCCCATTTATTTTTTAAAGATTGTTTTCCATGAGCCATAATTTTGTCCACCCCACCCCAACCAGGTTACTTAATTTCCGGGCTTCATTTTTCTCCTCTGTGTGATGACAATAATAATAGTATTGAAACTGCCCTTGCAAATATTATAACAATGAGAAAATTATCACAATGAAAGAGATCTGACCTAACCAACTCTATCTTATCTTTAACCTCCAAGCTGCGCTTGGTCATTCTTGGTTTTTCACCAGATTCATCTTGGGAGGAATTTAGCTTGTAGTTTAACAGTGAAACAAAGATAGTAACAGCCCCTCCCCACCACAAACCCCTCTTTGCTTAGAAACCAGACCACCTTTGGAAAAACAACAAATTAGCCACAAGATTAGAAATTATGTCTCAAGAGTCATGCAGCCAGAGGGCACCAGATTTCTTACCTCCCCAATTGCTCCTACAGATAACATCACTATTGTAAAGCTTAAGGTTGGTATTTGACGTATTTTTTAGACCCTGCATTCTGATGGATCAGCTGGCACCACCCAGAACAGTAAACTGGCTCATCTGGTCTTGTGGCTTCCACTCAGGAACCAGCTCAGCACAAGAGGACAGCTCCAACTTCCTATGATACCATCCCCAACCCAACCAATCAACATCCCTCATTCCATAGCCCCCTACTCCCCAAACTATCTTTTAAAAAAATCTAACATCTGAATTTTCAGGGAGGTTTATTTGAGTAATCATAAAACTATGGTCTCTAATTTAGCTGACTTTATGTGTATTGAACTGTTGATTGTAATTCTCCTGTTTTGATAAATTGGCTTCATGTTGGCAGCAGGCAAGAAGAACCCTTTGGGTGGTTACAAGTTTGGGGGCTAATCACTGGGATAGCCCTTGAAGGTACCTGCCCATGGTTCAGCAGCTCCTTACCAGTGACAGATCCAGAGGCCAGCTCAAGCAGCCACATAGTTCTCTTGGAATAAGTACTCCCCTGGTGCCAACTCTACCAGTAGAGTGCTATCCACCCATAGTGCACGGATCTAATTCTAATGGAGAAATATTTCCTCAAAGACATCTTGTAACCTCATTTGGTGAGTATTCCAGATGCTGCCAACACCCTCTTCCTTCCCTGAGTCTATTGATACCTCTAGAGGCACTGTATGTAGCCCCATTATAGGGACTGTCTAGCTCTGTAGCCCTCTTATGGGGACTGCTCATCTCTCCCTTGATTGTAGGAAGAGTCTCATTTTGGGAAGATTTCTCCCCAAAGAAACAGAGAATAGGGGACCTGTTTGGAAGCATACTCTTCTGGTTTGTCATCTGGTCTGGAATCCTGGTTTGGAAGGCCTTCTGTTCATATTTACTTCATTGTGTGCATTTGTATACATAGAGAAGATCTCTGACAGAATTGCTGCCAGAAATCCATCAGGCTCTCCTAATTTGTCTAGCCAGTCATATTTGGTGAGCGCTGAAGGAATCATTAGCTGGAGCTCAACAGGTCTCATCAGGATAACCCTCTGCCCTTCCATCTTGCCCAGAGACTACCCACTGAAACTCCTGGTCAGAGGTCATCTCTGCCTACCTTAAGTGGATCAAATATAACAGAGACCAACGAAGACAAGTTTGAGCCTTGCAGATTGATACTTGGGCACTGAGTAGGGTGATTAGTGTTTGTGTTTTGTCATGTGTATTTAGCTCCGGCCAATATAGGAAAAGTTAATTCAGCTCCCCCACATAGCCCACTGGGTGGCATCTTGTAAAATTGAAAGGCTTTTGCCTATGGTTCCATAAAACAGAAAAGAATGATTTTCTTTTGTAATGTGGGTTTGGCCCCTTGATATGGTTTGGCTATGTTCCCACCCAAATCTCAACTTGAATTATATCTCCCAGAATTCCCACATATTGTGGGAGGGACCCAGAGGGAGGCAATTGAATCATGGGGGCTGGTCTTTCCCATGCTATTCTCATGATAGTGAATAAGTCTCACGAGATCTGATGGGTTTATCAGGGGTTTCTGCTTTTGCTTATTCCTCATTTTCTCTTGCTGTCACCATGTAAGAAGTGCCTTTTGCCTCCCACCGTGATTCTGAGACCTCCCCAGGAATGTGGAACTGTAAGTCCAATTAAACCTCTTTTTCTTCTCAGTCTCATGTATGTCTTTATCAGCAGTGTGAAAATGGACTAATACACCCC
The DNA here is from genome assembly GCF_009828535.3 of Hylobates moloch. Taxonomy (NCBI): domain Eukaryota; kingdom Metazoa; phylum Chordata; class Mammalia; order Primates; family Hylobatidae; genus Hylobates; species Hylobates moloch. The sequence continues at coordinate 69,576,534 of NW_026652284.1, forward strand.
TCTAGCTGTGGTGCAGCATGCAGGGTCCTCAAAAGCCACTCCATTCTTCTGGAAGCTTAAGAGCAAGAATTTGACAGGTGGAGCCAAGATGGCCGAATAGGAACAGCTCCGGTCTCCAGCTCCCAGCCGGAGCGACACAGAAGATGGGTGATTTCTGCATTTCTGTTTGAGGTACCAGTTTCATCTCACTAGGGAGTGCCAAACAGTGGGCGCAGGACAGTCAGTGAAAGGCACTGTGCGCGAGCCAAAGCAGGGCGAGGCATTGCCTCACTCGGGAAGCACAAGGGGTCAGGGAGTTCCCTTTCCTAGTCAAAGAAAGGGGTAACAGACGGCACCTGGAAAATCAGGTCAGTCCCACCCTAATACTGCGCTTTTCCAACGGGCCTGGAAAACAGCACACTAGGAGATTGTGTCCCGCATCTGGCTCGGAGGGTCCTATGCCCACGGAGTCTTGCTGATTGCTAGCACAGCAGTATGAGATCAAACTGCAAGGCGGCAGTGAGGCTGGGGGAGGGGCACCCACCATTGCCCAGGCTTGCTTAGGTAAACAAAGCAGCCAGGAAGCTCAAACTGGGTGGAGCCCATCACAGCTCAAGGATGCCTGCCTGCCTCTGTAGGCTCCACCTCTGGGGGCAGGGCACAGACAAACAAACACTCAGCAGGAACCTCCACAGACTTAAATGTCCCTGTCTGACAGCTTTGAAGAGAGTAGTAGTTCTCCCAGCACACAGCTGGAGATCTGAGAACGGACAGACTGCCTCCTAAAGTGGGTCCCTCACCCCTGAGCAGCCTAACTGGGAGGCACCCCCCAGTAGGGACAGACTGACACCTCACTCGGCCGGGTACACCTCTGAGACAGAACTTCCAGAGGAACTATCAGACAGCTGAATTTGTGGTCTCACGAAAATCTGCTGTTCTGCAGCAACCGCTGCGGACACCCAGCCAAACAGGGTCTGAAGTGGACCTCTACTAAACTCCAACAGACCTGCAGCTGAGGGTCCTGTGTGGTAGAAGGAAAACTAACAAACAGAAAGGACATCTACACCAAAAACCCATCTGTACATCACCATCATCAAAGACCAAAAGTAGATAAAACCACAAAGATGGGGAAAAAACAGAGCAGAAAAACTGGAAACTCTAAAAAGCAGAGTACCTCTCCTCCTCCAAAGGAACGCAGTTCCTCACCAGCAACGGAACAAAGCTGGATGGGGAATGACTTTGACGAGTTGAGAGAAGAAGGCTTCAGACGATCAAACTACTCTGAGCTACGGGAGGAAATTCAAAACAATAGCAAAGAAGATAAATCTTTGAAAAAAAGTTAGACAAATGCATAACTAGAAGAACCAATGGAGAGAAGGGCTTAAAGGAGCTGATGGAACTGAAAGCCAAGTATCAGGAACTACGCGAAGATTACAGAAGCCTCGGTAGCCAATGCAATCAACTGGAAGAAAGGGTATCGCAGATGGAAGATGAAATGAATGAAATGAAGAGAGAAGGGAATATAGAGAAAAAAGAATAAAAAGAAATGAACAAAGCCTCCAAGAAATTTGGGACTATGTGAAAAGACCAAACCTATGTCTGATTGGTGTACCTGAAAATGACGGGGAGAATGGAACCAAGTTGGAAAACACTCTGCAAAATATTATCCAGGAGAACTTCCCCAATCTAGCAAGGCAGGCCAACATTCAGATTCAGGAAATACAGAGAACACCACAAAGATACTCCTTGAGAAGAGCAACTCCAAGACACATAATTGTCAGATTCACCAAAGTTGAAATGAAGGAAAAAATGTTAAGGGCAGCCAGAGAGAAAGGTCGCATTACCCACAAAGGGAAGCCCATCAGACTAACAGCTGATCTCTCGGCAGAAACTCTACAAGCGAGAAGAGAGTGGGGGCCGATATTCAACATTCTTAAAGAAAAGAGTTTTCAACCCAGAATTTCATATCCAGCCAAACTAAGCTTCATAAGTGAAGGAGAAATAAAATACTTTACAGACAAGCAAACGCTGAGTGATTTTGTCACCACCAGGCCTGCCCTAAAAGAGCTCCTGAAGGAAGCACTAAACATGGAAAGGAACAACCGGTACCAGCCACCGCAAAAACATGCCAAACAGTAAAGACCATCGAGGCTAGGAAGAAACTGCATCAACTAACGAGCGAAATAACCAACTAACATCATAATGACAGGATCAGATACACACATAACAATATTACCTTTAAATGTAAATGGGCTAAATGCTCCAATTAAAAGACACAGACTGGCAAACTGGATAAGGAGTCAGGACCCATCAGTGTGCTGTATTCAGGAAACCCATCTCACGTGCAGAGACACACATAGACTCAAAATAAAGGGATGGAGGAAGATCTATCAAGCAAATGGAAAACAAAAAAAGGCAGGAGTTGCAATCCTAGTCTCTGATAAAATAGACTTTAAACCAACAAAGATCAAAAGAGACAAAGAAGGCCATTACATAATGGTAAAGGGATCAATTCAACAAGAAGAGCTAACTATCCTAAATACATATGCACCCAATACAGGAGCACCCAGATTCATACAGCAATTCCTGAGTGACCTACAAAGGGACTTAAACTCCCACACAAAAATAATGGGAGATTTTAACACCCCACTGTCAACATTAGACAGATCAACGAGACAGAAAGTTAACAAGGATATCCAGGAATTGAACTCAGCTCTGCACAAAGTGGACCTAATAGACATCTACAGAACTCTCCACCCCAAATTAACAGAATATACATTTTTTTCAGCACCACACCACACCTATTCCAAAATTGACCACATAGTTGGAAGTAAAGCTCTCCTCAGCAAATGTAAAAGAACTGAAATTATAACAAACTGTCTCTCAGACCACAGTGCAATCAAACTAGAACTCAGGATTAAGAAACTCACTCAAAACTGCTCAACTACATGGAAACGGAACAACCTGCTCCTGAATGACTATTGGGTACACAATGAAATGAAGGCAGAAATAAAGATGTTCTTTGAAACCAACGAGAACAAAGACACAACATACCAGAATCTCTGGGACACATTCAAAGCAGTGTGTAGAGGGAAATTTATAGCACTAAATGCCCACAAGAGAAAGCAGGAAAGATCCAAAATCGACACCCTAACATCACAATTAAAAGAACTAGAGAAGCAAGAGCAAACACATTCAAAAGCTGGCAGAAGGGAAGAAATAACTAAAATCAGAGCAGAACTGAAGGAAATAGAAACACAAAAAACCCTGCAAAAAATTAATGAATCCAGGAGCTGGTTTTTTGAAAAGATCAACAAAATTGATAGACTGCTAGCAAGACTAATAAAGAAGAAAAGAGAGAAGAATCAAATAGACGCAATAAAAAATGATACAGGGGATATCACCACCGATCCCACAGAAATACAATCTACCATCAGAGAATACTACAAACACCTCTATGCAAATAAACTAGAAAATCTAGAAGAAATGAGTAAATTCCTCGACAAATACACCCTCCCAAGACTAAACCAGGAAGAAGTTGAATCTCTGAATAGACCAATAACAGGCTCTGAAATTGTGGCAATAATCAATAGCTTACCAACCAAAAAGAGTCCAGGACCTGATGGATTCAGAGCCGAATTCTACCAGAAGTACAAGGAGGAACTGGTACCATTCCTTCTGAAACTATTCCAATCGATAGAAAAAGAGGGAATCCTCCCTAACACATATTATGAGGCCAGCATTGTCCTGATACCAAAGCCTGGCAGAGACATAACCAAAAAAGAGAATTTTAGACCAATATCCTTGATGAACATTGATGCAAAAATCCTCAATAAAATACTGGCAAACCGAATCCAGCAGCACATCAAAAAGCTAATCCACCATGATCATGTGGGCTTCATCCCTGGGATGCAAGGCTGGTTCAACATACGCAAATCAATAAATGTAATCCAGCATATAAACAGAACCAAAGACAAAAACCACATGATTATCTCAATAGATGCAGAAAAGGCCTTTGACAAAATTCAACAACCCTTCCTGCTAAAAACTCTCAATAAATTAGGTATTGATGGGACATATCTCAAAATAATAAGAGCTATCTATGACAAACCCACAGCCAATATCATACTGAATGGGCAAAAACTGGAAGCATTCCCTTTGAAAACTGGCACAAGACAGGGATGCCCTCTCTCACCACTCCTATTCAACATACTGCTGGAAGTTCTGGCCAGAGCAATCAGGCAGGAGAAGGAAATAAAGGGTATTCAATTAGGAAAAGAGGAAGTCAAATTGTCCCTGTTTGCAGATGACATGATTGTATATCTAGAAAACCCCATCATCTCAGCCCAAAATCTCCTTAAGCTGATTAGCAACTTCAGCAATGTCTCAGGATACAAAATCAATGTACAAAAATCACAAGCATTCTTGTACACCAATCACAGACAAACAGAGAGCCAAATCATGAGTGAACTCCCATTCACAATAGCTTCAAAGAGAATAAAATACCTAGGAATCCAACTTACAAGGGATGTGAAGGACCTCTTCAAGGAGAACTACAAACCACTGCTCAGTGAAATAAAAGAGGATACAAACAAATGGAAGAACATTCCATGCTCACGAGTTAGAAGAATCAATATCGTGAAAATGGCCATACTGCCCAAGGTAATTTATAGATTCAATGCCATCCCCATCAAGCTACCAATGACTTTCTTCACAGAATTGGAAAAAACTACTTTAAAGTTCATATGGAACCAAAAAAGAGCCCGCATCACCAAGTCAATCCTAAGCCAAAAGAACAAAGCTGGAGGCATCATGCTACCTGACTTCAGACTATACTACAAGGCTACAGTAACCAAAACAGCATGGTACTGGTAACACAACAGAGACACAGATCAATGGAACAGAACAGAGCCCTCAGAAATGATGCCGCATATCTACAACTATCTGATCTTTGACAAACCTGACAAAAACAAGCAATGGGGAAAGGATTCCCTATTTAATAAATGGTGCTGGGAAAACTGGCTAGCCATATGTAGAAAGCTGAAACTGGATCCCTTCCTTACACCTTATACAAAAATTAATTCAAGATGGATTAAAGACTTAAATGTTAGACCTAAAACCATTAAAATCCTACAAGAAAACCTAGGCAATATCATTCAGGACATAGGCGTGGGCAAGGACTTCATGTCTAAAAAAAAAAAAAAAAAGGCAACAAAAGCCAAAATTGATGAATGGGATCTAATTAAACTAAAGAGCTTCTGCACAGCAAAAGAAACTACCATCAGAGTGAACAGGCCACCTACAGAATGGGAGAAAATTTTTGCAAACTACTCATATGACAAAGGGCTAATATCCAGAATCTACAATGAACTCAAACAAATTTACAAGAAAAAAACAACCCCATCAAAAAGTGGGTGAACGACATGAACAGACACTTCTCAAAAGAAGACATTTATGCAGCCAAAAAACACATGAAAAAATGCTCATCATCACTGGCCATCAGAGAAATGCAAATCAAAACCACAGTGAGATACCATCTCACACCAGTTAGAATGGCCATCATTAAAAAGTCAGCAAACAACAGGTGCTGGAGAGGATGTGGAGAAACAGGAACACTTTTACACTGTTGGTGGGACTGTAAACTAGGAACTAGAAATACCATTTGACCCAGCCATCCCATTACTGGGTATATACCCAAAGGACTATAAATCATGCTGCTATAAAGACACATGCACACTTATGTTTATTGCGGCACTATTCACAATAGCAAAGAGTTAGAACTAACCCAAATGTCCAACAACGACAGACTGGATTAAGAAAATGTGGCACATATACACCATGGAATACAATGCAGCCATAAAAAATGATGAGTTCATGTCCTTTGTAGGGACATGGATGAAACTGGAAAACATCACTCTCAGTAAACTATCGCAAGGACAGAAAACCAAACACCCCATGTTCTCACTCATAGGTGGGAACTGAACAATGAGAACTCATGGACACAGGAAGGGGAACATCACACTCCGGGGACTGTTGTGGGGTGGGGGGGGGGGGAGGGACAGCTTTAGGAGATATACCTAGTGCTAAATGACGAGTTAATGGGTGCAGCAAAACAACATGGCACATGGATACATATGTAACAAACCTGCACATTGTGCACATGTACCCTAAAACCTAAAGTATAATAATAAAAATAAATAAAAAATAAATAAATAAATAAATAAATAAAAAGAATACTTCCATCATAAAAAAAAAAAGAGCAAGAATTTCATCAGGTTTCTGGTCTCTCTCTCTGTATAAACCACTTGAATGAATGGTAAAAGTCACTATTTGTCCCTTCTACAACGTTTTGATTAATAGGAAAAAGGATTTGTATGAGTCATCTTTTTGTCTTTCTGTGTCATTCTGTACCACAAGATAGAACACAGGCCTATAACCCTTATAAGTCTACTGTTTCAGCCAGCCCTAAAGACTGCTCAGCTACAAACTTTGCTGACGTCCCTGAAACAAAAACCAAATGAGGTTTCACTTTCATGTTGTGTCTTAAAAACTTGACTTTGTGACCATGTGGGGGTATTCTCTCTTGGTCTACACAATCCAGAGGGTGGGAATTTGGGGGTTCATGTCATGGTTAGCTTTATGATTTCTCTTGAGCAGTTAAAATCCTTTGCAAGCTCAAAATCACCACCACAGACTCCTTCTGGGAAAAGACAATTGCCCCATGCTGTAGCTCAGTAGCTAAGGCTTTGCCTTTTCACAGTGGTGGCCTGGGTTCAACTCCAAGCTTAGGAAGTGAGTCACTTCTGATTTAATACCTGTAGGACTTTTTCCATTTATTAATTATTTTTCCCTTCATGGACAGCTTCTTGATTTCCTATCTTGAATTTTCTTTTTTTCTGAGTGACCATTGGGGTGATTCTGTATCTTGTAAAAACCACTTACTATCTCTTTGAAAACACCTCATGCATCCATGGTTAAGTCATAGCCTTAGTTGAGGATTATTGATTTCACCTGGGAGGTTACCTTTAGTAAAAAATTCAAAAGCCAGAAATATTGGCTGTTTGTCTCAGCCAAAATCTGGTAATAAAAAAATAAAATTGATTTTTTAAGAGTTCTAATAAAAAATTTACTTAATTAAGGCTGATATTTGGGCTATATGTATACAGATATTGTTTTAAAGCCCCTGCTCTCCCTCTGTAAAAGACATTTTAGTCAACAGAATTCTGTCTGATTCTGCTCTTACCCTTGTCTATTCCTACTTCCTCTTGTATCTAAACGTTTTCACTTTTGGGGGGCCAGAAATTACTTTGCATTATAAGAAAATTTTAACCTTGATGTATAATAGCTAGATAAGAGATAAATTTTTAAGTAGTTGATGGCAGTTGCTTACTGTGAATAATTATTACTACAGAATAATATTCCTTTCTTTGTGTGTTTAAATAAAAATAGTGTGCTCTAAGACACCTAAAATATATGGAACAGATGGCTAAATATGGAATGGGCTGACCGGTTTGGGTTGCCCACCAGCCTCAGGGGGATGTCCTTGCAGGGAACTGCACAATAAAACTGTGACACTGTCTGGTCCTATAGTGTTCCCTTCTTTCGGGGGATCCAAGTTTCAGTGAAAAAATGGGATGCTTGATTTGGGGGGATCTGTTCTCTCTTCTTGTTGTGCCCACCAATTAGGCCCTAAAAACTGCATGCTTTATTTCCCGTTTCTTAAAAGGCTCTACCCTAAAGCCAGTAGTCCAATTAATTTACAACTTTAAAGAACTCTCCATATGTAAGAGTGTCTTATTTTTCTGCCTATCTTAACTCAACTTTTACTTACACAATTTTTCTTCAGTTTGAGTTAATATGAATTATCTATCTTGTTTCATCAAGAATTACTCCTTTAGAAATGCAAATTTTGAGTTGTCTAGCTGACAATTGTTTAGAGCAGGGAACAAGTAATCAGAGACTAATGGTCTAAAATGGGGAAGACAAACTTAAAGGCTGACAAATGAAAAATCTTCTATCTCAACATTTTCTGTTTTGTATGTGTGATGTTTCACTACCAAATTATATAAGGGAACTCTTATTAGTTGGCCTAAAGATAAATAAGTGCTTAAATAAAATGTTTTTTCAGAAAAATAGAAACTTTAATGCCTTTTAGTTCATGTGACTCTGATAATCTTTGGTAAATAAAAATTATTTTAATATTATTAATAAAATAACAGTCTTCAAAATTTAGACATTAGGTCTGAATTAGGCAAGGCAGATACTGCCTTGCTAGATGCTTTAAGGTTATAAACTGCTGCTATGACATTTTATTATTGTTCAACTTGCCTGCTTTACAGCCATTAGATTCTAGTAAGGCCTGGGGACATACCTAGCTATGCTGGAAAGAATCAGACATTCATTTGCAGTTCTGTCTCATGTCCTAGGCTCTGCACCTGGTACATAATTAAAATTGCTTACACTAAAAATAAGTTATATGTTTTTGATAATGACATAGAAATGTAGTTTTTATATGATAACTTTCTCCAGTTTAGAGAGCTTAAAAATTGTTTTAAGTCAAAAAAAATTAAGATTTAAGCAAGCTATAGAAAATTTGTGAAATATTTACCTTATTTTAAAAATACTGTGTGTGAGCAAGTTGGCTATAATTAAAAGGGTATTATTTAGTTTTTCCATCAATTGAACATTAAAATAAAATCACACTGATTTAGAGCTAGAATCTAAGCCCAAGTGTTGAATAAACAGGGTTTTCTTGGAACACTGATCTGTTCTTTATCAGAAAATTATAAAGGGTTATGAAAGGTTTATGAAAACCTTACCTATGGTCAAACAATTAAGATTGGATACATTTGTTTATATAGTTTTATTAAGAATTGGGTTTAACACTAATATAATTGTACACTAATGCAAAGGTGAAATTTGGCTCCTTTTGAACAAGATTTTCATGTAATATTGAGAGATAATAAATTTTGTTTGCTTTTTGAATAAACTACAAGGGAGAGAGAAAAGACAAGTTAAGTTGGCCCCATGCTCTCTTTATTGAGTCTTGTTTGTAAAACTGAGTCTCCCCTCTACCAATTAATAAAGTTTTTGACTTTCTGAAATTTTTAAGTTATCATTTTGGCAAAATAAGTGACTTATGATGGTGGGATTCCATTTTGTGACATCAAGTGTTTTAAAACTTTGACGTCAAGTGTTTTAAAACAAGCTTTCCAAAATCAGATTTTTAATTGTCTTTTTTTGTTTTAATAATCTTTTAAGTATTAGGGTCTCTGAAGTCCAAGAGACATACTCAGTTTATTTATTTATTTATTTATTTTTTATTTTTTTATTTTTTTTTTGAGACGGAGTCTCGCTCTGTCGCCCAGCCTGGAGTGCAGTGGCGCAATCTCGGCTCACTGCAAGCTCTGCCTCCCAGGTTCACGCCATTCTCCTGCCTCAGCCTCTCCGAGTAGCTGGGACTACAGGCGCCTGCCACCACGCCTGGCTAATTTTTTGTATTTTTAGTAGAGACGGGGTTTCACCGTGGTCTCGATCTCCTGAGCTCGTGATCCGCCCGCCTCGGCCTCCCAAAGTGCTGGGATTACAAGCGTGAGCCACCGTGCCAGACCTAGTTTATTTAAAATTATATAGGAAGTATTCTCAAATGTAAAATCATGTTTAACTTTCTTTGGGTTATATTCATATAAATGTATTAATTTCATATTTTCTAAAATTGTATAATATTCCTATTAGTCTGATATGTCTCAGTGTATGTTATCAGTAGTAATTATGATCGTTATCTTAAATTGTTGTGTGCCACAGAGATGACCAGATTTCCTTGTTGGTTGCATCTTTAACCATGGATAGATGACCTAAGATTTTGTCATCCACAAATAATTACTGTCTTATTTTGATATTTTTCAAAAGGTAGTTTATAATCAGCTATAAGACTATGAAAAGTGCTCTTGAATACTGGTCTCGGACAACTTTGCCAATTGTGCCTTTATAATAGAGAGAAAGGAAAATACTCGAAGATTCTCATGGAGAGCTGATGTGTACATGAGGACTGCTGGCTCAGTATTAGGCAGAACAGGAGATAATTACAGGGACTGAACTAATAAATACCAAAATAATCTTTTCATGATTTTTGTTTAAAATGTTGCTAATTCTTTTATCGTTTGTAGTCCAGAAAAACCTATTTTTCTTTTAATCTATTTACAGCTTTTAGCTATTGGGTAAACTACACTCCTATGAGCAAAATTTGGAGTATATTTCTTTCTTTTTACCTGATTTCTTCAGAATTTGGAAACTATGAATATTCTTAACATGGCAACATAGTTATTTGCATACATACAATAAATATCTGGGGTTTCATGTAACAGGACACAGTTGAAAACACTGATTATTTTACCACGGCTTTGACTAGAATGGTATGCCCCCAAATATAAACAGACTTCTTTAAGGAATCCAGGTTGACTTACAGAGCTGATAAAAGCTCCTTGGGAAAACGGCCTCATACTTTGTCTACACAGTCCCTGTACAGGCTTCCTGACTTAACTTTGGTAAGTAAAGAATGTCACTTTCTCACAGGTCCAGGGGCCCCAAGTTACGTTGGGACCTGGAGAGGAGAGGAATTCATTCAATTCATACAAGTATTTGCAGGCACAAATAAATCCATTGCTGGAACAAGGCTCTAAAAAGTCTACGCTGAGGTTCCTTATGAAAAAACATTCCAGCAAAGCCAATTTAAAAAGTATCTATGTGGGGCTGGGCACAATGGCTCACTCCTGTAGTCCCAGCACTTTAGGAGGCCAAGGTGGTTGGATAACCTGAGGTCAGGAGTTCAAGACCAGCCTGACCAATATGGTGAAACCCCCGTCTACTAAAAATACAAAAAATTAGCCAAGTGTGGTGGCAGGCACCTGTAATCCCAGCTACTCAGGAGGCTGACCCTGGAGAACTGCGTGAATCTGGGAAGCGAAGGTTGCAGTGAGCAGAGATCGTGCCATTGCACTCAGGCCTGGGAGACAGAGTGAGACTCCATCTCAAAAAAAAAAAAAAAAAAAAAGCCTGTGTGGCAAATAATTATTCTTGCTGTACTTTATGCATACAATCAGGCCAAGTATAATAAGACTAAAGCTTATTTCACAAATAACTTTGTCCTACTATGATTTGTCCATAATAAAAATGAAGACTGGAGAGAGAAAAATTATTGCTACAAAAAATAACTAGAGTACACCTGTTGATAGATTCTAGTCTTGTCTATTGTTTTTGAGTTTTTATTATTTTCTGCAATTTGGACTGAATCCTGAATATTTTCTGGGCTACAAGTCCTCAAATTAATATTTTCAAATTTTTCTTCCATTTTTCTGACTTGGACTAAATAAAATGGCTACTACCTTCTTCCTGAAGCCCTGCAAACTTGCTTGTGGTGCAGGCAAAAAAAAAATCGTCAGACTGCTACTTCCATCCTCCTCTATAACTAAATATCCTTTGAGTCTAACATCTGGATAAATTGTACCCAACATTAACCTTTATTTTTTTCTGTTTCCATGGAAATGCCTCTTATTAAAAATCCATTTGCTTTCATCACATATAAGGCCTAGCTCATCTGCAATGCCGCCTCCTGAAATGGGAAACAGCTGTTTAACTGCACTGAACTATTCTCAGGACTAGGAAACTGACTCAAAGGATATGGGATGGTATATTTGATTTTGTTCTTTCTTGTTTATACCAATTTGTCTTTCTAACAACCTCTGACCCAAATCTCTCTCACCCAGTGACCACAGGGCTGATTAGTTCTCAGGGCTATTCACCTGGCTCCCTCAGGGCTTCAGATTAATTCTGCAAAGACTTTTTGAGGCTAGGATTTGTACTCCTTATATTAAGACTCATTATCCTATAGTCTGCTGTTCACATAAATGCTTTACTAAAACTGTGGATGAGAGTACTAATGTCTTTGTCATGCAAGCCTTGGAACCCCAACCAGGCACCTATAAATACATGCAGGCAGCTGAAAGGCAGTTTTACTCCTCTTGTTCTGGGGCCAAATCCTATCGCACTACACCCTGTCAGCAGGAAGAAGTTAGAGCAGTTGTTTGACTTTTCCCATCTCTGTTGCTCACACCTTAAAAATAAGGTGTGTTGAAACCCCCAAAATGGGGACTGAAACTGTATTTGCAAACATTTTAAGAATTAGGAAAATATCTGACTTCACCAACTTCATCTTGCCATTAATATTCAAGCTGCCCTTAGTCATTGCTGGACATGAGTCACACTAACCTTGGGAATAATTTAGTTTATAATTTAACTAAGACAGCAAAGATAACAGCCCCTCCCCAAAACAAACCCTCTCTTTGCTGGGGACCAGACCACCTTTGTAAAAATAAAAAATCAGCCATAAGATTAGAAATTTTGGCTCAAGAGGTCAAACCAAATTACAATAGCTATAAAATAAAATACACAAATAAAGTTAACCAAGGAGGTGAAAGACCTCTACAAGGCAAACTGCCAAAGACTGATGAAAAATATGAAGATGATACAAACAAATGGAAAGACATCCCATGCTCATGAATCTGAAGGATTAATACTTTTGAAATGACATCTCACTCAAAGAAATCTACAGACTTAATGTGGTCTCTATTAAAATATTAATGACATTCTTCACAGAAAGAGACAAACAAAACACTAAAATTCATATAGAACCACAAAGGACCCCTCATAGTCAAAGCAATCCTAAGCCAAAAGAACAAACCTGGAGACATTACACTACCAGACTCCAAAATAGACAACAAAGCTGTAGGAACCGAAACAGCATAGTGGTGACATAAAAACAAACACATAGAACAAATCCAACAGAATAGAAAACTCAGAAATTAGTCTACACATTATGGCCAACTGATTTTTGAAAAAGGTACCAAAAACACTCATCAGGGAAAGAACAGTCTCTTCAATAAATGGTGTAGGGAAAACTACATACATATGCAAAATATTAAAACTAGATCCTCACCTCTTAACCTTTACAAAGGTCAACTCAAAGACTTCAGTGTAAGACCCAAAACTATAAAACTACTAGAAGGAAACATAGGGAAAATGCTTTAGGACATTGGCCTGGGAAAAGATTTTATGAATAAGACCTCAAAAGCACAGGCAACAAAAGCAACAATAAATAAATAAAATTATATCAAACTGAAAACCTCTGCACAGCAAAGGAAACAATCAACAGAGTCAAAAAGCAACCTACAGAATGGGAGAATTTGAAAACTATTCATCCGACAAAAGATTAATACCCAGAATATATAAACATTTAAACATCTCAACAGCAAAAATCAACCCAATTTAAAAATGGGCAGATGATCTGAAACGACATTTGTCAAAAGAAGACATGCAAACAGCTAACAAATATATATAAATTGCATCTCTAATCATCTGGGAAATGCAAATAAAAATTACAGTGAAGCATCATCTCACCACAGTTAGGATGACTATTATCAAAAAGACAAAAAATAACAAGTGCTGGCAAGCATGCAGCGAGAAGGGAACACTTTTACATCTTTGTGAAAATTTAAACTAGTATAACCACTGTGGAGAACAACATGATGGCTCCTAAAACAAAAATGACAACTAGAACTACCATGGGATTTAGCAGTCCCACTACTGTGCATTTATCCAGGGGAGAAGAAATCAGTATATTGAAGAGACACCTGCACCTCCATGTTTATTGCTACAGTATTCACCATAGCCAAGATATGGAATCAACCTAGATGTCTAACAACAGATGAATGGAAAAAGGAAATGCTATATATATATATATATATATATATATATATATATATAGGCACAATAGAATGTTATTATGCCATAAAAAGGAATTAAATCCCATCATTTGTGGCAACATGGATAGAACTGGAGGACATTATGTTAACTGAAATAAGCCAGGAACGGATAGCTAAACACCATATGTTCTCGCTTATGTGTGGAAGCTAAAAAAAGTTGATCTTATAGAAGTAAAAAGTAGAACAGGATACTAGAGGCTGGGAAGGGGAGTGAGAAAGAGGTTATTGGGAGAGATTTTTTAAACAATACAAAATTATAGTCAGATAGGATGAATAAGTTCTAGTGTTTTATAGCACTCCAGGATGACTACAGTTAATAATATATAGTTTCAAATAGCCGGGAGGATATGAAATGTTCCCATCACAAAGAAATGCTAAATGTGTGAGATAATGGTTATCTTAACTACCCTGATCTGATCATTATACATTATATGTATTGAAACATTATTACATACCCCATAAATGTGTAGAATTATTATGTAACAACTTTAAAAATAAAATAAAATTAGAAAAAAGTAAAACGATAACTCTGAACTTTATTCTTTTAGGGATGAGAATTCAATGTAGGATTTAAAAATGTATACAGCAGAAATGTAATTAAATTAACTTGGTGTTAGTTTACAGCAAAGCTTCCCAAATCAATATACAGCAGCGTGTTATTTTGCCTGCAAGGGTTTCAATTGCTTTGAAATAGATATTTCCCCTCAGTCCCCAGAAAGAATAAAACCTTCCAGATAAGAGGCCTTCAAATATGAGCGGACGTCTTTGTTTATCCCAGTGTGCCTTGCAAGTTTATTTTCTACATGGGGCACGAAGTAAAAATTATTGGGAAGCATAGATTTGCATGATGATGGAAAAGGGAAAGCCTAAAGACAAGGAAAATAGCTAATAAATTAATATACAGTGTGTTTACTGGAGTTGTATGCATTCTCACAAGAGGCATTCTTTCCCTACCAGTTGAATGTTCCTAGAAGGTCACAAACCAGTTAAACTCCACTATTTTGTCTTTTAGTGACCATGCTTGAGCCCACTTGCTCAACTCCTGAGATCTTATTAGGAAGCTGCTGAAAACATTTCAGGTGTTATTATCTATCAGGAGACTGCCTTTCCCTGGCACTGGCTGAGACGTATTGTATTGTATTGTATTGTATTGTATTGTATTGTATTGTATTGTATTGTATTGTATTGTATTGTATTGTATTGTATTGTACTGTGTTGTATTGTATTTTTGGCAGAGCTAGCTGAGGCTTTATTTGGAAGAAAAAGAATTGTTTCATAGATGGAGGCATGGGCAGGGGGTACCCCAAGCAGTGAACTCCCCTGATGGGTAGGCCGAAGGCTAGGGCTGAGCCCAGTGAAGACCTTAGCCCTCAACCCACCCATGGTGGGAGTGACCGCCAGTGTCTGCCTCAGTTGGGTCTCCTGTTCCCTGTGCTCCACTGAACAAGAGCCTCTGCCACAGGCTGTGGGGCAGCCACAGGATGGGGTAGGCTGAGAAGGGCTGCCATGGCCATTCTCTTGGGCAGGAGATCAGACAACTCAGAGGCCAGCTTCCCATCATGGGTCTCAATCTTCTTCACAACCATAGCCCTAGAGGAGCTGATACTCCTGAAGAAGCAGGAGCCTGTGCCAGAGCCAAAGCTGGAGCCCAGGCCATAGCTAAGGCCAGGGCTTGTGAGGCCTCTGTAGGCCAAGTTCAGCCAACCTGAGCAGACACTGGTGATCTTCGTATGGATACTCATGTTCTACATCCCAGACTCCAGCTGGCTCTCCTCTCCCTCCAGCAGCTTCCTGTAGGTGGCAATCTCAATGTCCAGGGCCAGCTTGACATTCATCAGCCCCTGGTACTCATGCAGCTGTGTGCCATGTCCTGCTTGGCTCACTGCAGGATGGCCTCCAGCTCCAACAGCTTGGTGGCCTTAACAGCCAGCTCCCCATGCTGCTTGGCATCCATGACGACAGTTTCCAGGGAAACCCCTTGGCCTTTGAGGCCCTCAGTCTCAGCCTGGAGCCCACTGATGTTGATACAGGATTTTTCTCGGCCACTTTGCCAATCAGAGACCTCTGGCTGGTGATGCCCCTGCTCAGGCATGGGCTCACCACAGGAGACAGACACCCTGTCTACTCGGCCAACCAGGCCATGCCTGGCTTGCATGCTGGCATGGATCCCATGGCCATTGAGACTGTGCACTCAGCCCCTGGCAGGAGAGGGTGTATGAGCAAGAATGCAGGGTCTGGCCAGCTGCTCCAAGCAGGATTTGCAGCTGGACCAGGTGTGTCACAAACAACTCCTATGGTGGACTCTGGTGTTCAGATGAGGGGAATGCAGTGGCACCCAAACCAGGGTGCCTGTGATCCCAAAACCCTAGATGGGGTGTTACAGCATGCTAATAGCTTCCTCCCATGGCTCTGGAACTGGCTTAAACCTGTCACTGTTTCCCATTGTGTGGGATGGCTGCCCTCCACCAGGAGAGGGCAAAGGGTCACAGTCTTACAGCCTTCTTTCTATGCACATTCAGTGAGTCCCAAGTTCTTGTCCCACATCCATGAAGAATGAGGTTATGCTGAAAATTGAAAGGTGAGGAGAGTGGAGAAGAGTTTTATTAAGTGACAAAACAGCTCTTAGTGGAGAGGGTATGCAGGGTGCTCCCCCACCAGAAGTCAGGTGGTCTCTCTCCCAGTGGGGCTGGGTAGAGAGCTTTTATGAGCTCAGAATGGGGGAGTGCATGCTGATTGGTTTGTGAGTGTGCAAAAAATGCTAAAACAAAAGCAACACTCAAAGGTGGGTACAACAGTGTAAAAAACCAATTAGGGAAGAGTAGCTACGTGTAAAATAGGTGAAGGGTAGGGATCAAACAGAGGAAAGCATGCCAAATGGGAAAACGTTCTCAATCTGGTCTGCAGATTTTCCAGGGACTTGTAGCTAGGCTTTAAACTGTCTTCAGCTTGAAACTCGGGTTTCACCAGGGACCAGCCCCTGTATTCCTAGGATTTATCTGCCTCCTGCCACTAACAATGTTACAGCTCATCTCAGCGATGTCCATCTTTGTGTGACACAGCTCATCCCCATGCTTCTCAGCCAGCATCTGCAGCTCCTCATACTTGATCTGGTACACGCGCTCAGCCTTGGCCAGGCTGTGGTTGGCAATCTCCTCATACTGGGTCTTGACCTCAGCAATGATGCTGTCCATTTCCAGGGAGTGGCTGTTGTCCATAGACAGGACCACAGATGTGTATGAGATCTGGGAATGCAGCTCACAGATATCCTCTTTATACATCTGCCTGAGGAAGTTGATCTCATCAGTCAGCCCTTCCAGGAGAGATTCTAGCTCTACCTTGTTTATGCAAGTTTCATTTGACATCCTTCTTGATGAGGACAAATACATTCTAAATCTCTGTATGTTTATTGATGTCACCCTCGTCCTTATTATTCAAGTCCTTCAGCAGCCCCTGCATGTTGCCAAGCTCTGTCTCCAGCTTCAGCTTCTCCTGGCCCAGAGTGTCCCACTGCCTCCAAAGGTTGTTGATGTGGCTCTGAAGCATGTTGTCCATGTTGCTCTGGGCTGTCTTCTGCTGCTGCAGGAGGCTCCACTGGTCTTCAGCATCTTCTGCTGCTGCTCCAGCAGTATATCTTGTCGATGAAGGAGGCAAACTTGTTGAGGGTGTTGATCTGCCCCTTCTCCAGGGTGTACGTGGCCTCGATGTTGGAGTCCACCTTTGGCTTAAGGGGGCTCAGTAGGCTCTGGTTCACCATGATGGCTATGATGCCCCCCATATCACTGGCCCCACCATAGTCTCCATCCAGACCCATGCCAGTTCCCTGCCCACCCTAGAAGCTGCTGCTACTACCCATTCGGGAGAAGTTCAAGGAGTTGTTCCAGGCCCACACATGTAGGAGTAGCTGCTGAAAATCTGGGGGCCAGAGATGGACACCTTGCAGGACTTCTGGGTCACCCTGATGGACATGGTGAAGGCAAGAGTGGAGGCAGGCAGGTCAAACCAAGTGGAAATTTGAGGAGTGCAGAATCTGCTTCTAGGTACAATTATTATCTTAGAGAGACAGTTAGCAACCACCTGATGGTCGCCTGACATTCCTGGTTTTGTGGTGGGGGGGCCTCTCCTGCCCTGCTCATGTCTGACTAGCTGCCTACTGTTACAGAATGCCCAACCCAGCAATGCAAAATGCAAACACATTGTCCTGTAGACCTGGTAACATAAGAACTTAAAATAGAGAAGAAAATTCTATAGTGAGCACAAAGATATCATATGTATATATCCCTTATGTTAAAATATGACTCTGAAAATAGGTATTCCTAACAGCACTGACCAGATGGCCCTGCTCAAATGCAAGTTGCCAATCTGAACCACACGAAATACCAATGCAATGTGAAAGCCATTTATTAGCAATGCAAATGTCAAGCTACCTGTGATTTTCCCAAAAGCAGGATAAACAAAATAAATGAGCCATTAAGAGGCACAGGTGAGATACTCAGGCTTCAAGAACCCTGCTTTGATTACTTTGAAAGGCAGAGAAAGGCAGCATAACAAGTTTCCACTTGAACAGAGTGTGTTTATTCAGCTTGATGCAAGTCAGAGGAAATAGCCCTAATAGTTTTGAATTGCTATAAAAGGTTGTATGCACTTGTCAGATTTATGCATTTAGGCCATAAAAGCAAAAGAGTCTTACAGAGGCATTTTCTTAATTAAGCAATTCAGGTATAAATTCAAAGACAGAGAAGAAATGCAAGCTTCACATACACCAGAGCATGTGTCCAAAATGACCTTTATCTTACTTTTACCCTAAGATTTCCTTTTCATCCTTCAACACTAGCTCAAATATTTCTGCCTCAAGTGAAGTGTCTCCTGAACCCCTCTACCCATCATTTCTGCCAGCTAATGACTTCCAGCAACTTGTACATCCCTCCAATGGAACACTTTGCTTTATAATTATTTATTTAACTTCCTCTTCTTGTGTTCTGTGATGTCTTCAAAAGCAAAGATTGTATACTATTTGTGTCTCCAAACCTCAGAAGCTTTCTAACAATGTATATTCACAACCAAAATCAAGAAAAAGAGATGATCCCTAATAGTTCAGTTTGCTAGATTTTTGTTGAGCTCATAGTGATGCTTATAAATTTGACAGTATAATGCTAGATAAGTATTTTAAAGGGTAATTGTACGAAGAGGGTAAAATCATGACTCTCATGGGGATAGAAATTGAGCACTATTAAATATTTTATTTAACTATAAATTAGAGAATCAGGCAGATGTCACAACTTTTCAATGGAGCGGTAAAACAAGAATAAATGTGTACAGAGTAAACTTTCCTCAGTAAAGAAATGTTGAACTTAAATGATAAACCAATGCAACTGGCTTTTTTTCCATGGGAGGAGAATGGAGGAAAGTCAATTGAACCTCCCCACCGGACATAATTCATTTGCATTTCTAGGAACATAAATTATTTTGCATTGCTATCGGTTACCTACAATTTGCAAAGTTATAAAATACTGCAAAGGCTAGACTTAGATAACCTGGAAGTGCATTGCAATGAGTTTAATATTTGTGTACCTCCAAAATTCATATGTTGAAAGCCTAACCCCAAGGTAATGGTATTTGAATGTAGAACCTTTGGGAAATAATTAGGTCATGAAAGTGGAGTCCCCATTAATCAGATTAGTGCCCTTATAAAAGGGATCCCAAAGAGCTCTTTCTACCATGTGAAGATACAAGAAGTCAGCCGTCTACAACTAACAAAAGAGCTCTCCACAGAAACCTACATTACTGGCACCATGATCTTGGACTTCTAGCCTCCAGAACTGTGAAAAAATAAATTTCACTTGTTTGCAAGCCACTCTGTTTATGGTATCTTGTTATAGCAGTCCAAGCTGGTAAGACAAATCTGCTCTAATCTAAATAATGCATTGTTTTTATAGGAGACATCCAATAATCTTTTTTATTTAGTCCAAATTTTCTTACATTGTGTCATCTTAAAGGTAGAGCGTGAGATTCTATGTTCTTTCATTGAAAGGTCAACGTATGATCAAAAGTTGTTTTTGTCCATTTGTAAGACAATATTTCTAAACTCCTCTCAACATGTTGTTATATCATTAGCCCTTCCATAGTAATGAACCAATAACAACAAAAACTAACATTTGGGAAATTACTTTTTGCCAAGTAGTGTGAAGAGTGCTTTATCTAAAGAATTTTTTTAATCCTCATGCCAACCTGATGAAGTAAAAATTTCATTATACTCATTTAATAGAATAGAAAAGAGCATTAACAAAGCCTCTAAATCACACAACCTGCATGTGACAGACATGAATTCGAAGCAGAAATCTCTATCTCTGCTGTCTAATATGGTAGCCAATAGTCACATGGGGCTATTGGGACTTGAAATGTGGCCAGCTCAAATTCTGATGTTCTGTAGGTAAAACCAGGCAATACATTTTTAAGACTTAGTACCATAAAAATATTTTGAAATTATAATGGTTTGGATGACTGAGTTAAACAAAATATATCATTAACTTTACCATCTGTTTCTTTTCACCTTTTAAAATGTGGCTACTAGAACATTTTAAATCACCTATGTGGCTCACATTATATTTGTATTGACTAGCCTACTCTCTTACTGGCAGACTTGAAGGACAGAAAGTTGTCAACAAAAATCAAACAAGCTCTCTTTTTAAAAAATTATATGATTAAAATATTTATGATATCAAAATATCCATCACTATTGTAGTGGACACACGTAATTAGCAGAGAATTTTCTGCATAACTTAAAGAATATTTTAAGAGATTCACCCTCATACAGGAAGAGACAATACCACACTTAGTGATTCTTAAATGTCAGTGGTGTTTTTAACACCAACGATGGTAGTCTAGGGTATGGAGTCATCATGACAGGGAGTAAAGCAGTACCCATACCTGATTTCAGGAGGCCTAGCTTCGCGTCTCAGTTCCACACTGACTTTAGCCGTAACTACATGAGTTGCAGTTTTCTTATCTGTAAAAGGAAGACATTTAACCTTGAGATCCCTTCCAGCTGAAGAAGCTCTGTGAACATAATGATCTTCACCTGGTACCTTCTTCAACATGATTTAGAACAGCTGTTCTCAGACTTGAGGCTTGGAGGGTCATTATGCCACAGATTGCTGGGCCCTACCTCCAGGGTTTCTGATTCAGTGGGTCTGGGGCAGAGCTGAGAATTTGCATTTCTAGTAAGTCCTTGGGATGTTGATGCTGCTGGTCTGGGGAACACACTTGGAGGATCACTGACTTAATACAATATCACAGAGCCTCTCACATGAGGAGTCATAGGGGCTGCAGTAAGGGCAAAGTAGACTTCATCTACCTCCACCCAAAAGGTGAATTGAGTGTTTGACCTTTTTCAAGCCCTTTTATTGAGGATTGATTCAAAGTTTTACATTCTCATCCAAAAAGGGGAGAGTTTAGACCAATAATGACTTTAATGATTTTTTTCCCTGCTAGAATTTTGCCTTAAAAAAATTTTTTTTAAGAATTACACACTCTGAAGGGAAATGTCAGATTCTAAGTCGTATTTTTTTTAAATTGGTTGGTATTCTCGTGTAAGCTATGTTGCATTTTTAAATATGGGTGGTGGGCAAAATCTCCACCAACAATGTTATGTAACGGACACACCCACACCTATATTTCTATTGATGATCTAATGTAGACCATTTATTTTCAAAGGATGTATAATGATAAAAGGAATGCATTTCCCTTTTGCCATTTTAAAATTTTATTTACTTTTACATTATTATAAAGTATGTTTTGTGCTTTTTGGGGTAAAATCAGCTTGTTCTAGTTACATTTATAAAATTTAAAAGCTTCCCCTGTTCTCTTAATGTTTCAACATTTTCATTGCTTTGCATCTGGATATTTTTAGGACATAATGTGCAACTTTATGGTTCTGTGAGAACACCAGCTGACTGTGCAAATATGTATTAAAGCAGTGGGAATTTGGGCTACCTTGTCCAGACGATGCTGACAGAAGCATTGAACACATGAGATGGCAAATATGATTTTTAAAATAATAATGACAAAAGCATCTACCCAGTTGGAAAAATAATGTAGATTTCTTTATTGCTGTTCTTTATTCTATTTTTGTTTTAATAAGTTCACCTAGATATTAGTGGAAGTGCTGTGGAAATCATGAGCCTTCTGTCTTAATTTCTTTTTTCAAAAAAACTTCAACTTAAATTATCTATTAAAAAAGCTTTGTATTTTTCTGTTAAATTTTTCTTGAGGATTCTAATTAAGCCTCATCTCTGTGAGAAATAAAATTAGTAGATATTAATGGTATTCTTTTACAGATAAAAAAAGTTATAAAGTGTTGGTAAGTATCCTTACATCAAACTTACTGGTTTGAAATTATGAGGAAAATTACAAAGTCAATTACCCAGATGGTGTGATGTAGTCAAAACAATCAACAAGGAATGGTTTTGTTCCTATTCTTTGTCTGATGTTTGGTTTATGTGGATATAATCTATGTCTCTGGCATGATTAATACCATAGCCATTTTAATACTTATTTTTAAGTACAGAGCTTTCATGATTATTGTGCCCTATCCTCATCATTAATAATAGCCATCTGTACTTCCTTTCCTTTAATGAGTGGTGTGATTTTACTTTGTCATCAGTATGTTCTGGGAATAGCACTGTTACTGCTATACTCAGACAGAAAAGTGCCTGAGGTAATTATGCAACCCATCTGAAATTTCAAAATTAAAATATTTTCCTCAAGCCTTGTAATATGCATTTCAAGCACAAGCTCACCACCACTTCTAATAAACATTCAGGAAAGCATGTTTGCCAGATCAATGATTTTTTAAATCTGAAGTGAGTAAAATCAGAAAAAACCATTTGCTCTTCTAACTCTGTTCTTTTAATGGGTACCCCAATTAAAGATAAACTTTATTACTATTTTCAGATGCCCTCTGCTTTTCTTATTAAAATGTAAAGTAAACCTGGATTAAGGAGAAGAATGAACCATACTTTGCTAGATAGTAATACCTAATATCAGAGGACTAATGTCTACACATTTTGGTCATGTCTTCATAGTTCTCTAAAGGTTAACTGCTTCTTAATAGTCTGAAATCACTAAAAGCTAAATTTATGTTCTATAGCGCCAAATAATAATTTTGAGTCTGTATTTTTCATTTTCTCAAGTTCTTAAATTTATATCATTAAACATAATAATTAAGGCATAAGTAGGCTAAAAAGCTTAGATTACTAACAGAAGCCACCAAAATCAGAACTACACTTTGAAGAA
This sequence comes from Hylobates moloch, assembly GCF_009828535.3. Lineage (NCBI taxonomy): Eukaryota > Metazoa > Chordata > Mammalia > Primates > Hylobatidae > Hylobates > Hylobates moloch. The sequence continues at coordinate 69,599,621 of NW_026652284.1, forward strand.
CAGCCTATTGGGCTCTTTAATGTAAAGTCTGATAATGTTCAGCCATTCTGACCTGTCAGTAGAAGGGGGTTATAATGTAACTAATCTGATGTCGTATCACACTCTATATCCCAAAGACATTGAACTGATTAGATGTGTTTACTATTATTATTGCTATGTATATTATCATTACACTTCTTAATAAAGACATCAGGTGTCTTTATGATGTGTCCTAGGCATCATAAACTGAGTGTATGATGTGTGTTGGGCAACAGACTATTTCCTATTTGAAGTTAGGCTCTAGAGACTTACATAGAATCGGAGAACAGAATTGGGAATCATGCATCCAGATAATTTAGAGAGCTTATAAAAATTGGCATGGTGTAATTCTAGTGTTTTATAGACAAAATCTATATCTCTGATTATGATTAGTATTGCAGTCTTTATTACTCATTTTAAATGTTCCTATCTCCCATGATAATATTCTGATTTGATAGGTCTGGCATGGGGCCAAAGAGTTTATGGTTTCGAAAACTCATCAGGTGATTCTGCTGTGCAGTCAACTTGTGAATGCTTTAATCATACAGGTGGGGATATTAAAGACCAGAAGATAAAGTGACTTAACCTCTTAGGGTTAAGAGGCAATTTACTTCCTCAGAACTTGGCAATTTGCTTCCTTGGAACTTCAAGATTTCTCAGACTTCAATATTTAAATAGAAATATTTTTAAGAAAGGTTGTGTCAAATAAAAGGCAGTAAGATTAAGAAATTGGATATGTAACTAGAAAGAGCTGAGATTCCCAGGGTAACAACGATAATAAGGAAATTAAATTTATTTTCACTTTTATTATTACCTTGGAAAGTGCCAATGGCCCAGGAGATAAGTAGAGAAAGGAGTGCTTGCCTGATTGTAACAGTACAAAGATAAGAATAGGGATAATGTGGCTGGGCATGGTGGCTCACACCTGTAATCCCAGCACTTTGGGAGGCCAAGGCGGGTGGATCACTTGAGATCAGGAGTTCGAGACTAGCCTGGCCAACATGGCGAAATCCCATCTCTACTAAAAATGCAAAAATTAGCAGGGCATGGTGGCAGGCGCCTGTAACCCCAGCTACTTGAGAGGCTGAGACTGGAGAATCACTTGAATCTGGGAGGCAGAGATTACAGTGAGCCGAAATTGCACCACTGTACTCCAGCCTGAGCAACAGAGCGAGGCTCCGTCTCAAAAAGAGTAGGGATAAAGTAACTGAAGCTCTGAAAGTCTCAGCGACTTTCCCCAAATTACACAACTTTGTATCAGAGTTGTGGCCTAAACTCTAAGTCAGGACACCAAACCCCATATTCTGTCTGATGTTCAGTGTCCCATGATGGTCTAATTTCTCGTTTTACCCCAGGCTGACCTCTCTAGGGCAGAACATATGTTTCAGGAAAACCAAATTTTTAAATAGCACAATCAGTACCTGGAACAAATCCTAACATATAATAAGTACTCAAAATATATACATATTTGAAAAAATAGTCCATAGTAGTTACAATTTTCCTATAATGTGTTAAGCTCAGATTCTTTTTCTGCTTATACCTTCTTTTCTTCAATTAACTCTACTTTAAAATTGTAACTCTGTTTTTGACAGCTTTATTTAACACGTGCGTATTTTGTTTAAAAGCAATCCTAATTTAGAAAACTAACAGTAGGCTAAACATAAGAATAAAAGAATAAAATGTTCTTTCTTGTATTTTTTGTATTTTTTTTTTTTTTGGCAGAATACACAAGGTAATAGCAATAACAGAGCAGAATTTCTGAAAAACCTCATGGAACTTCTTAGAATCTTTAGCCTTACATTCAATCCCTCCTCAGTCTGTCCCAGTGATGGTTTTTTTTGTTTGTTTGTTTTTTTCAAATTCCTTTATCAATGTTCTTCTCGCACCTATGACATTCCCTTCACCAAATAATTGAGTGTCCTCATGTAGTTCCTCGTCTTTATTTTAACAATATTCTTACATATTCTGTTTGTTCTTTGAGTCTTCAGTGTTCAAATGCTATGTGTCTTTCAAAGCATATTTCAAACATCACTTCCCCCTTCCCCTCAGCGGGAACCATTCTCCTCCTTTTAAAATTTCAACTAACACTTTTATTTGCATGACATTCATAATTTAATTTTGCCCTAAACTATACTTATTTCTGGACATTGTCTCACTTACAGGACAATGCTTTGCCCAGCAGTCAATTATTCCATGAATAAATGACTGAATGGAAAATTGACCAGATTTTTTAACTTTAGAATTCAATTTTAACTGTTTTCATTATTACTAAATATATTACCACAAGCCCCATTTTTCCATGCCTACCAAAATGAAATTTTTAAGAGACCACTACAAGAAAAATATATACCATTTATGTCACTTTTAATCTACTTTTGATGTGATTGATATGAAGCTCACCAGTACCTATTTATTGTTGAAAACTGCAAAGAAAAAAGTGAGAGATCCTGGCCAGAGCAATCAGGCAAAAGGAAGAAATAAAAGGCATCCAAATAGGAAAAGAGGAAGTCAAACTATGTGTTTGCATATGGTATAATTTTATACCTAACAAAGCTCATAGTCTCTGCCAAAAAGCCTTTAGATCTGATAAACAACTTCAGCAAGGTTTCTGGATACAAATCAGTGTACAAAAATCGGTAGCATTTCTGTACTACAATAACGTCCCTCCTAAATGTAAAATCAAGAATGTAATCACATTCACAATAGCCACAAAAATAAAATAAAATAAAATACCTAGAACTACAGCTAACCAGGGAGGTGAAAGATCTCTACAATGAGGATGACAAAAAACTACGCAAATAAATCAGAGATGACACGAATGAAAAAACATTCTATGCTCATGAATAGGAATAATCAATATCATCAAATGGCCATACTGCCCAAAGAAATTTACAGATTCAATGCTATTCCTATCAAACTACCAATGACATTCTTCACAAAACTAGAAAAAACTATTTGAGGAGGCATTATGTTACCTGGCTATAAACTAAAACACAAGGCTTCAGTAACCAAAACAGCATGGTACTGGTACAGAAACAGACTCATAGACAAATGGAACAGAATAGACAGCCCAGAAATAATGCTGCACAGTATGACCATCTGATCTTCAACAAAGCTGATCAAAACAATCAATGGAGAAAGTATTTTCAATTCAATAATGGTGTGGGGATAACTGGCTAGCCATATGCAGAAGATTGAAACTGGACCTCTTTCTTACACCATATACAAAAATTAACTCAAGATGGATTAAAGACTTAAATGTAAAAACCAAAACTCTAAAAATCCTGGAAGACAACCTAGGCAATACCATTCTGGACATAGGAATGGGCAAAGATTTTATGCCAAAGATACCAAAAGCAATTGCAAGAAAAGTAAACATTGACAAATGGGATCTAATTAGACTAAAGGGCTTCTGCCCAGCAAAAGAAACTATTAACAAAGCAAACAGACAACCTACAGAATGGGAGAACATTTTCACAAACTTTACCTCTGACAAAGGCCTAATATCCAGCATCTATAAGGAAATTGAACAAATTTACAAGCAAAAAGCAAACAACCCCATTAAAAAGTGGACAAAGCACATGAACAGACACTTTCAAAAGAAGACATATAAGCAGCCAACAAGCATATGAAAAAATGCTCAATATCACTACTCATTAGAGAAATGCAAATCAAAACCACAGTGAGATACCATCTTATACCAGTCAGAATGGCCATTATTTAAAACATCAAAAAATAACAGATGCTGGAGAGGTTGTAGAGAAAAGGGAATGCTTATACAGTGTTGGTGGGAGGGTAAATTAGTTTAAACATTGTGGAAAGCAGTGTGGCAATTCCTCAAAGAGCTAAAAGCAGAACTACCATTCAACCCAGCAATCCTGTCACTGGGTATATACCCAGAGTAATATAAATCATTTTACCATAAAGACACATGCATGTTCATCACAGTATGATTCACAATAGCAGACTTGGAATCAATGTCAATGCCCAGCAACGGTAGACCAGATAAAGAAAATATGGCATATATACACCATAGAATACATGCAGCCATAAAAAAGAATGAGATCATGTCCTTTGCAGCAACATGGATGGAACTAGAAACCATCATCCTAGGCAAACTAACCCAGAAACAGAAAGTGAAATACCACATTTTCTCACCTATAAGTGGGAGCTAAACATTGAGTACACATGAACACAAAGAAAATAACAATAGACACCAGGGCCTACATGAGGGTAGAGGGTGGGAGAAGGGTTAGGACAGAAAATCTACCTATCAGGTACTATGCTTAGTGAGGAAATAATACATACACAAATCCCCCATGACTTAAAATTTATCTATAGAACCAACCTGCATATGGATCCCTGAAACGAAAATAAAAGTTTTTTTTTAAGTCAGCAATTCTGTTCTTTCATTGTGCACCTTAACTCAGTATTTTCTAGTTCCTTTTTTCCCATACTATTATTCTTAATTTATAAAAATGAAAGGAATTCATTTGATATATTACTTTAAGATAAACTGCTTTTAAGAATTACTGTAATGCAATAATCATTCCTTGTTATAATTCTATATTATTTAGATATAATAAAAGTAGCACCAATAACTTTTTTGAAAAATTGAAAAATATTTAAGAAGAGTTAAAAGAAATTCCAAGCTAATTTTGGACATTTTCTACTTTTGATTTTTTTTACTTAGTTCTGTAATTAAAGGGGATATATTTTTTCATTTTTTGCCCGGCTTTATTGGGGTGTGATTAACAAATAAATATTGTATATATTTCAGGTGTTACAATAATTTGACAACTTCATATACCATACATATACATTGTGAAATGATTACCATGATCAAATTAATGAACACATCCATCACCACACAGTTAACTATTTTGTATGTGTATTTGTGAGTGTGATGAGGAAATTTGTTCTCTTAGCAAATTTCAAGCATAGAATACAGTATTACTAACTGCAGTCACCATGCTATATATAAGACATCCAGAACTTACTCATCTTATAACTGAAAGTTTTCAACCTATAACTGTTATCTCCCCATTTTCTTCATCTCCTGCACCCTGGCAAACACTATTCTACTCTCTGTTTCTATGAATTTGACTTTTTTGATTCCACATCTAAGTGAGATCATATAGTATTTGCCTTTCTTTTTTTGGCTTATTACACTCAGCAAAATATCCTCCAGGTTTATTCCCATAGTCACAGATGGCAGGATTTCCTTCTTTTTTATGGCCAAATAATATTCTACCGTGTGTGTGTGTGTGTGTGTGTGTGTGTGTGTGTGTGTGTGTGTACCCCATATTGTCTTTATCCATTTATCCATCAATGGGCACATATTATTTTCGTATATTGGCTATTATGAGTAATGCTGCAATGAGCATGAGCAGATATCTCTTCAAGATACTCATTTTATTTTCTTTGGATATATACTGAGAGGAGATACGTTTTTCTAAACTAAATTTATTATTTTGATATTTCCCAATGAATAATAAATGGGATAAACTTATAATTGTCTATATGTCTTTGTCCTAAGTAATCTGCACTGCAAAGAAATAACAGAGAATCTTAACTTTAAATGTAAAAAGGTAATAAGCACATTGGATAACATAGCATTTTAGATCAAGAAACAGACATTAATTCATTTCTGAGAAAAAAATGCTGTGGCTTCACATTTCTGACTTGATAGGGAAATTATTATGCTGTATCGTTGGGATTTAGGGGCCAGTTTTCAGTTAAATTCAGAATCACCAATGGAGTGGGGTGAGCATCTCTGCATAAATTAGAACAAATCTAGTTGATGTTATGGGATGAAACTACCAGTTATATAACAGATTTCTCCGTAATACTGACATATAGTGAAGAAAATAAATAACAGGCCTGAAACAAGCCAAAATATAATTTTGCTTCTACATATTTATTCTTAAGAAATATTGACAAATGTAAACAACGATTTAGCAATTCAGCAATGCTTATAAACTAAGCAATGTTTACCACAGAGAACTGTAAACAGCCTATGACTCTAACAAAAGGGAAATCTTTAAATTATGGCCAGTCCATATAAAAAATGAAGTAGTATGCAAAATGACATTAAACATCCTAATGGCATAGACAACTGTTCAAGTTTTATTAATTTTAAGATCAGATTCTAAAATGTAGGTTCATGTTTATATATTTTTAAATAAAGGAATTTATGTTTGTTAGCATACAAACTAAACTGTTATAACAAAGAAACCCCAAACACAATGACTGGAACAAGGTAGAGACTATTTTTCACTCCCATAGCAGCCAAGTTGACCAGGGCATGTAGGCAACTGGGCCCCATGATATCCTCCAAAAACCCAGATAGTTCTATCTTGACACCCCACAGTCCTTTAGGTCACAGGCTTTAATTTAATTTTATTTTTGAAATAGAAGTTCACAGATCTGATGAAAGTTATCAACCCTCACCTCAGAAAAATGCACACCCACACATATACTACTACACTGTTTCAGGCTGTGTGTAGAAGTTCGTAGATCCCTAACTAGGGCACCACCCAGACACTGCCTGCAACTGAATGACTAAAGCTATTTCGTCAGCTAACTCACCTAATTCACACCAAAAGAATACCAAATGGGGAGCTGGAAAATGGAATCCCCACCAAGGAAGCCATGTGCCCAGTTAAAACTTGGGAAGGAAGTGGTATTCTATTATTAAAGGGAAGACAGGTATGAGAAGAATGGACCCTGGGAACATTTATCAGTCTCTGCCACAAATATTTTGAAAACAGTGATATCTATATGTCATATATTAACAATATTTATGTCTAGATGATGAAATAGAGTTATTTTTAAATTTTTACTCATTTTATTTTCCAAATTCACTTTATGATATTTAATATTTTTTATCAATTCTTCTGAATTCCTTAAGATATTTCTCTGCACTCCAGCCTGGGCGACAGAGTGAGACTCCATCTAAAAAAAAAAAAAAAAAAAAAAGATATCTCTTGTGCAAATTCAAAAGCTAGCAGAAGACAAGAAATAACTAAGATCAGAGCAGAATTGAAAGAGGTAGAGACATGAAATATCCTTCAAAAAATCAATGAAGCCAGGAGCTGATTTTTTAAAAATATTAACAAAATATATAGACCACTAGGCAGACTAATAGAGAAGAATCAAATAGACGCAATAAAAAATGATAAAGAGGATATCACCACTGATCCCACAGAAATACAGACTACCATCAGAGAATATTATAAACATCTCTACGCAAATAAACTAGAAAATCTAGAAGAAATGGATAAACTTCTGGACACATACATCCTCCCAAGACTAAACCAGGAAAAAGTTGAATCCCTGAATAGACCGATAACAGGCTCTGAAATTGAGGCAGTAATTAATAGCCTACCAACCAAAAAAGCCCAGGATCAGAGGGATTCACAGCCAAATTCTACCAGAGGTACAAAGAGGAGCTGGTATCATTCCGTCTACAACTATTCCAAACAATAGAAAAACAGGGACTCCGCCAGGCACAGTGGTTCACACCTGTAATCCCAACACTTTGGGAGGCCGAGGCAGGTGGATCACCTGAGGTCAAGAGTTAAAGACCAGCCTGGGCAACATGGTGAAACCCCATCTCTACTAAAAATACAAAAATTAGCTGGGCATGGTGGTGCATGCCTGTAATCTCAGCTACTTGGGAGGCTGAGGCAGGAGAATCACTTGAGCTGGGAAGGTGGAGGTTGCAGTGAGTCAAGATTGTGCCATTGCACTCCAGCCTGGGTGACAGAGCAAGACTCTGTCTCAAAAAAAAAAAAAAAAAAAAAAAAAACAGAGAAAGAAAGACTCCTCCCTAACTCATTTTAAGAGGCCAGCATCATCCTGATACCAAAACTTGGCAGAACACAACAATAACAAAAATTTCAGGCCAATATCCCTGATGAACATCGATGTGAAAATCCTCAATAAAATACTGGCAAACCGAATCCAGCAGCACATCAAAAAGCTTATCCACCACAATGAAGTTGGCTTCATCCCTGCGATGCAAGGCTAGTTCAACATACGCAAATCAATAAACGTAATCCATCACATAAACAGAACCAATGACCAAAACCACATGATTATCTCAATAGACACAAAAAAGGCCTTTAATAAAATTCAATAGCCCTTCATGCTAAAAACTCTCAATAAACTAGGTGTTGATGGAATGTATCTCAAAAAAATAAGAGCTACTTATGACAAACCCGCAGCCAATATCACACTGAATGGGCAAAAGCTGGAAGCATTCCCTTTGAAAACCAGCTCAAGCAAGGATGCCCTCAGTCACCACTCTTATTCAACATAGTATTGGAACTTCTGGCCAGGGCAATCAGGCAAGAGAAAGAAATAAAGGGTATTCAAATAGGAAGAGAGGAAGTCAAATTGTCTCTGTTTACAGATGTCATGACTGTATATTTAGAAAACCCCATCATCTTAGCCCAAAATCTCCTTAAGCTGATAAGCAACTTCAGCAAAGTCTCAGGATACAAAATCAATGTGCAATAATCACAAGCATTCCTATACACCAATGATAGACAAACAGAGAGCCAAATCATGAGTGAACTCCCATTCACAATTGCTACAAAGAGAATAAAATACCTAGGAATACAACTTACAAGGGATTTGAAGGACCTCTTCAAGGAGAATTACAAACCACTACTTGAGGAAATAAGAGAGGACACAAACAAATGGAAAAACATTCCATGTTCGTGGATAGGAAGAAACAGTATCGTGAGAATGGCCATACTGCCCAAAGTAATTTATAGATTCAATGCTATCCCCATCAAGCTACCATTGACTTTCTTCACTGAATTAGAAAAAAAAAATACTTTAAATTTCATATGGAGGCAAAATAGAGCCCGTATAGCCAAGACAATTCTAAGCAAAAAGAACAAAGCTGCAGGCATCACGCTACCTGACTTCAATTTATATTACAAGGCTACAGTAACCAAAACAGCAACAGCATGGCACTGGTACCATAACAAATATGTAGATGGAACAGAACAGAGGCCTCAGAAATAATGCCACACATCTACAATCATCTGATCTTTGACAAACCTGACAAAAACAAGAAATGGAGAAAGGATTTCCTATTTAATAAATGGTGTTGGAAAAACTGTCTAGCCATATGCAGAAAGCTGAAACTGGATCCCTTCCTTACCCCTTATACAAAAATTAACTTAAAATGGATTAAAGACTTAAACATAAGACCTAAAACCATAAAAACTCTAGAAGAAAACCTAGGCAATACCATTCAGGACATAGGCATGGGCAAAGACGTCATGACTAAAACACCAAAAGCAACTTCAACAAAAGCCAAAATTGACAAATAGGATCTAATTAAACTAAAGAGCTTTTTCAGAGCAAAAGAAACTATCATCAGAGTAAACAGACAACCTACAGAATGGGAGAAAAGTTTTGCAATCTATCCATCTGACAAAGGGCTAATATCCAGAATCTACAAAGAGCTTAAACAAATTTACAAAAAAAAAATAAAAAATAAAAAAAGTGGGCAAAGGATATGAACAGGCACTTCTCAAAAGATGACATTTATGTGGCCAATAAACAAATGAAAAAAAGCTCATCATCAGTGGTCAGTAAAGAAATGCAATCAAAACCACAATGAGATATCATGTCACACCAGTTAGAATGGTGATCATTAAAAAGTCAGGAAACAACAGATGCTGGAGAGAATGTGGAGAAATAGGAACGCTTTTACACTGTTGATGGGAGTGTAAATTAGTTCAACCATTGTGGAAGAAAGTGTGGCAATTCCTCAAGCACCTAGAACTAGAAATACCATTTGACCCAGCAATCCCATTATTGGGCATATACCCAAAAGATTATAAATCATTCTCCTATAAAGACACATGCACACATATGCTTATTGCAAGCACGGTTCACAACAGCAAAGACTTGGAGCCAACCCAAATGCCCATCAGTGATAGACTGGATAAAGAAAATGTGGCACATACACACCATGGAATACTAAGCAGCAAATGAAAAAAGATGAGTTCATGTCCTTTGCAGGGACATGGATGAAGCTGGAAACCATCATTCTTAGCAAACTAACACAGGAACAGAAAACCAAACACCACAAGTTCTCACTCATAAGTGGTAGTTGAACAATGAAAACACATGGACCCAGGGAGGGGAATATCATACATTGGGGCCTGTCACAAGGTGGGGGGCTAGGGGAGGGATAGCATTAGGAGAAATACCTAATGTAGATGACAAGTTGATGGGTGCAGCAAACCACCATGGCACATATATACCTATGTAACAAACCTGCACGTTGTGCACATGTATCCTAGAACTTAAAGTATAGTAAACAAATAAATAAGAAAGATATGTCTTATGATCTACTACATAATATATTTTTAATTATTCATATGTGCTGTTGAAGAATATAAATTTTTCTATTAATTCAGTTCATATGTATGTCTTAAATCAAGTTTGATGGTGAGTTATTCAAATATTCAGTTTCTGTACTATTTTTTGCCTGATTAGAGAAGTGTATAATTACAAATTTGAAAAAATTTCCATGCAACGCAATATTTGTTTTCTAAATTTTGAGACTATGTTGTCATTGCACATAAGTGTATGATTATTTTACACTTTCAGTGAAGTTTTTCTTTTGTCATTAGGTACTGACACCATCAATATTGCTATAGCAGCTTTCTTTGGCTTAGTGATTGCCTACTAGATTTTTAATTTTATATTCTCAATATTTTCAAGTTATATCATTTATCTGTATCACGTATGCATTATATAATTTAATATTCTTTCTTATATAATTTATTTCTGGTAAATTTTACTTTTTCTGCCATTGATTTCTTATTTACCATTTTAGCTTATATTTTCTCCTTCTCTGCTATGTATACAGTTGTTTGCCAGTTTTCTTTTTTAAACTTTCTAACCACTCACTTATTTAGAACTTATGTGCTCTTTTATTAGCTAGCTTTAAATTTTTACCAAGGACACTAAACAAGACTTAAAGTTAATCAATATCTCTATTCTCCTCCTGAATAACTAAAAGGATTTTAGAATACTTAACTCTGATCTCCCCCCACCCTACCTCTATATTATTATAGCCTAATGGTCAATAGGATTTATGTGTTTGAAGGGAAAAGGGAATTTTCCCAGCTCAATGTGCTATGGTGACATGAGGTCTATTTGAGAAATGTTCTCCTATATAATATTACACTTCCACAATAAAAATAGGTTATTTTACAAAAAATTAGCAGGGCGTGGTATGCATCCCTGTAGTCCCAGCTACTTGGGAGGCTGAGGCAGGGGAATCACTTGAAACTGGGAGACAGATGTTGCAGTGAGCAAAGATCGCACCACTGCCCTCCAGCCTGGGCAACACACCAAAACCCCATCTCAAAAAAAAAAAAAAAAAGTTATTTTATGGTGTATTTCTAGAGAGAAAAGTAAAGTAAATTCTTGTTGTTAAAATACATTTCTGAAAACTAAGAAAATATCAGGCAAATAACTAAGTATCAAAAACAATATAAAAGTTCATATTGTTCAGAAAAATTGTCTTAATTTTAAACCACTGCTTATGCAACTGATAAACAGTGAATGATATGGTTTGGCTGTGTCCCCACCCAAATCTCATCTTCAATTGTAGCTCTCATAATCCCCACATGTCATGGGGTGACTGAATCATGAGGGTGGGTTTTTCCTGTGCTGTTCCTGTGATAATGAGTAAGTCTCATGAGATCTGATGGTTTTATAAAGGGCAGTTCCCTTACACACACTCTGTTGCCTGCCACGATGTAACACATGGCTTTGCTCCTCCTTCACCTTCCACCATGATTGTGACGTCTCCCCAGCCATGTGAAACTGAGAGTCCATTAAACCTCTTTTTCTTTATAGATTACCCAGTTTCGGGTCAGTCCTTATAGCATGGAATGGAACTGAGAATGGACTAATACAGTGAACAAGTTGAAGATAGAAAACACAAAACTTGGCCGGGTGCGGTGGCTCATGCCTGTAATCCCAGCACTTTGGGAGGCCGAGATGGGTGGATCACGAGGTCAGGAGATGGAGACCATCCTGGCTAACACGGTGAAACCCCGTCTCTACTAAAAATACAAAAAATTAGCTGGGCGTGTTGGCGGGCACTTGTAGTCCCAGCTACTCGGGAGGCTGAGGCAGGAGAATGGCATGAACCCGGGAGGTGGAGCTTGCAGTGAGCCGAGATTGCACCACTGCACTCCAGCAATTTTTTGGATCTTTTTTTTGGGTGGGGGTGGGGGGGTTGGTTGAGACACAATGTCAAAGATTCGCTTTCTTCTGTAATCATCATTTCATCTTTATTTCATTATTTTCTTACCAAAGATTTGCTTTCTTCTGTGATCATCATTTCATCTTTATTTCATTATTTTCTTGTAAGAAGTAAATCTTTTGAGCATTATTTGTAGACATCAAGGCCTAGAGCTATGGAGCATGAAATATGCTGAGTTTGAAAAATGAGAAAGGAGCTAGAGACTCTGCCCCCTCTTCTCACCTTTGCTGTACTTATAATTAACAATTTAGGCATAAGCAAAAAGGTGACAAATGGAGTAACAGTTTTTGGAAGATGCCAAAGGTTCTGCCTACTGCCAATCTTCCTGTTCAACCTAAAACTGTGTATGAATCACCAGAAGAATCATTCCTCAAGTTGCAATCATTTTGTTTCCAAAAAAAGAAATGTGCATAAGATCAACCCAAACATTCACTTTGTTCATATATTGAATGTATATTATAAATTATATAACTGTTTTCTACTTATTCTCACTTGTTTTGAATCAATAAATTCCTTTTTTGTTTTCTAAAGTTCTTTGTTACAAACAGCTGACCAGCTCGAACCCACCATGATAGTCAAGGTCAAGAACCAATATACACGCAACAGGTGTATTTACTAAAATCAAGAACCTGAAATACAGTATTTTCTAGTAGTCTGTGAACTGAGGCTACATAAATGGTATTTACCCTTCTCAAACTCAGCATTTAAAATGAACTTCTAGATCTCTCTGTGATAATGATAATAATGATGATAATATGATGAAAGTGCTGAGAGTCATTTCTGCACACCAAGTGCTTCCTATAAACAATCTTATTTATATTTCCTATATTCTTATGAGATAGATAACTATTATAAGGCTGTTTCACAGATGAAGAAACTGAGACTATGAGGGAATAAGTAACCTGCCCAAGTTCATAGATTAAAATATGGTAGTCCTGGGATTCAGGCTGCCTAATTTCAAAGTTATGCCTTTAACTATTAAACTAAATTGACTCCCTACTCTGAAATGTTCACTCAGCATCTATACCTTCTTTTGTTCCACTCCCAAAAAGCCCTGAAGGGCTCATACCATTTCTTTGTTTTTCCTACATCAAATCTCTACATGGCACAGCAAGATCTATAGAGTATAATTCTTACAGACAATGAAACATGGGTATAATTGAAGATCTGCTTTAATTATTGCCAGCACTTTCTCAGGATATTGTTCAATGTGAAAGGTGATGTTAAAATCAAAATTGTCGCTAGGTCTAAAATAGCCATTTTTGTAACAAGTGTAATCATGAACAGTAGGTGACTGTCCTTGGATCCTTTCCAGTACACTCTGCTCCCTCAGAGTGGCAATTCTCTGTCCATTGCTTACTTTAGATAGCAGTCAGTGAGAATTTGGATGTGCCAGAGTGTTTAGTGTTTCTCAGCATTTCATAAGTAGAAAAATATGTCAGTACATTTCTTGACAATACCAATTTTGTCATTTTTAAAGGACCGAGATAGCTCTTGCTTACTGTTGAAATCATATTTGAAAAGAATCTCCAGCATTCTCAGTTTAAAGACAAAATACCTTTTTTTAACTTCCTATGTAAAAGACGTATCAAATGAGAGAGAGGATGTCATTTATACTCAGACTGCCTTTTGCCTCTGAAGCAGCAATAAACAATATTAAGAAGTTATAAATATTTGCAATGGAATGAGGAAAAACATGATCCAGAGAAGAGCTGGTGCTCTACACTATAGTGTGTTAGATTTAGGATCCTCTGGGTTAATATCAACTCCCACTGTTCTATTATTTACCTTGACTTTACAGTAATCTAGGTTTAGGACCCTCTGGGTTAATATCAACTCCCTTTGCTCTACTTACCTTGACTTCTATTATATTAGTATCCTAGTGATTGTGTAGCATATTGCTGAATTAAAATACTTGTGGATACACTTTGTTGAATTTCTTCTATTTTCATAAAATTTATTACAAAAATGTTCAAAGCAACTTCTACATCTTAACTTCTCTCCAGAAATGGATTTTAAAGTTTTAAAAGAAAACTAATGACTCATTTGTAATCTTAGGAGTCTGATGACAATATATCTTTTCTCTTATGGGACAAGAAACAGAATTTTCTTTTCTCTTAGCATTCATCTGTAAACAAAGATGCCAAAAGGCAATGGAATGTCATAACTATTTTATATAGTATTTTACTCTCATAATGTATTTGTTACATTGGTAAAGAGCAAAGACTTTTTTTAAAAGAGAGAAAGGCTTGTTTTCAAAAGGTAGCATTATCACATAAAATGCTTCACTGAACTAGTGCCCTGTAGTTCAATGACTGTCATAAAATTGTTGGAACACTTGTTAAAAATTAGAGACAAGTAGAAAGTGTCTGCTAAAGGGAAAAGGCAATTGTTGAATTAAATAGTTGCTTTCATAGGAACATAAACTTAAATCAATAAACCCATCTCTTTTAATAAACTTCTTCCAGTCTTGACAACAAAAGATTTATTTGGCCTACCCGTACTTGGAGAAGTTAGAATGTGTTCTGAGATCATGCTGTAATATATGACAAAATATAAGAGAAAAAGTGAAACATTAAATAAAGTGTACCACAGACCTTCATATTTCAAAATACACACATCCCTCTGCTCACACAAACACAGTCAACTGCCCTACAGCTGACTATGAGTCTAAAATTCAACTAACAATCAAATATATGCATGTCTCACAAAGCTGATCTTTGACAAATCAGCATAAGACTATAAGGAAAGTAAATACAATATTAAATGTTAGATGTGATTCAAAAGTATAAATGGTGAAGAAATACAATCCCTGACATACTAGTGACTACAAGAATCATCAGCATATTTAGGAAACAAAGTTCAATGACTGGAGAATATATAAGTGACTCATGATGCTGTGTACCTTGATGTGCAAAGCAACACTGCCCTTGAGATGATGCAAAATGATCAGCCTACAACACTTATGATGTTTGTTCCTGTACAAAACTTTGTGAGAATTCAGAAAAAATATATTGATGTCCATTCAGCTCAACAATGATGCAATCCAGATGGTTACTAAGTAATAAAATTATCTTCCCAAGAGAGCTGCACAGATTGTCTTATCTGTTTATGCAGTCTGGGGTATTTATGCTCAAAAATACTCTAAGTACATTCTGGCTGAGAGGAAAGTTACCAGCTTTTAAGGCAAAGTTTGATGGAATCATTTATGGAAAAAATAAATGTGTAGGACATTCATTTACTTAACATAAACAAGAAATTTTATGTTTTCAGGAAATACAGTTAAAGGTGAAATGTTTGGGAATCTTTGAAAACTATTGACTAGAACAAAAGACTTTACTGACCCTTTAGGAATGTGTCTGATTCTACACAGGATGAACTGAAATGTCTGTTTTGCCATTATCCATTAATATGATCATAAGGCCACATTGTGATACCCATACAAATCAAGCCTGAAATTCATATTTTTATTCCTGGCAATGACTCAGACTGCCAGAATTGAAAACATTCTTACAAGGTTTTTGGATGACGCTAAGCTATGTCTTTATATGACAGACATAGATTTACATATGCTTTTTCTTTTAAATAACTCACATACATTTTTATTCTATTTTATATTTAGAAAAAGGAAGACAGTCACCTGCTGGATGTTCAATTGCAGAGAAGAACAAGTAGTCAAAGCCTGGTGTGGCATAGGAAAAGAAAGGACAGGATTTAGAATCAAACTTGGGTTCCAACATGTCTCTGCCACTTCTCACACATTCTTCATCTCTTCTAGCTATTTTGAAATATATAATAAATTATTAACTGTAATTTCCCTACTGTACTATCAAATACTAGAAATTATTCCTTCTACATAACTGTATTTTTGTATCCATTAACCAACATCTCTTGACTTCAAAGAATGAACCAAATCAGTTCCCAAATGTTGCACAAAAACAGATCCCTTGGTTCTAGTTTTCTCTTTTCTTTTCTAGGCTTACCTAACATATGAAGGTAAATAAGATCAAAACCCAAATGGGTATAGAGTGCTAATGGTTTCTATTAATGTTAATATTCATCATTGTGAGTAGTCTGAGACAAGGGATACTCAGCAGATGCCAAAAATAGAACGAGCTTGTCTTTATCAAACAGCATTACATTTTAGAGCCTCATCCCAGGCACGTGGTTAATATTAAAGATGCCAACTACATTAGGAAGAGGCTGGATAAAGGGATAGCTCTTGTAATTCTATCCTTGGAATAACATCCATTTAAAATTAAAGAATAGTTTAAAAATTAAACTCTAAGATGCAATATAAACATTCCTATGATAAGGAAATTTTGTAGTCTGGAAGAAATTTTTAAGATATGTTTTAAACAGTGATTATGGCCACATCAATTTAAATTAGATTGGATAATAGAAAACTCAGCTTTGTTCATTACAGAGGGGGAAGTCAGGCAAAAGGAAGCACATTATGGCTAAATGTAATATTTAGAGAATATAATAAAATATCTGACAATATATTCCTGGGTTTCAGAAGGATTATGTATAAATACTTTTGTAGGATTTAATAGTCTCAACAAGTAAAATATATTTCAAAATAAGCACATTAAAAATAAAATGGAGTTTTCAAAATAGTGAGCATAAAAAACTATTTGTATATAAGTCAAGTAATGATGCAAAACTAAGTTTCATAAATCAATCATCCCTCTATACTTGTTTCATTAAAGGATAATATATTGGAATATCATTTCAGCAACATTGCCAAAGCTTCCCAGATTTGATTTCAATCCAAAATTTGTATCAGAACTCAGCACTTTAAAAACAAAGAAAAAAGGAAAATTCAGTGCAGATGTACATTTCCATGATACTTAGTGCATAAGACTGTGGTTGAAGCATATTTGTTATCATGGCAACCAGCCAACAAAAAAAATATTAGAGGAAAATGAAGACAAGCTGCATATTTCTGTATAATCATTCCATAACTCAGATTATAGAGCAACATAGTAACTTAATGTATATTTATAATGATATAGTTAAATCTTCCTTCCACAAATTCTACAGAATCTGTCAGTAGACTGGGGAAAGAAAAGAAGACAATGCATTAATCAATTATCAAATGCTTAACAATATGCCTAACAAACCACCTGGTTCTTTGAGTGAATCAAAAATATTAGAATTGTAGGATTAATCTATGCCTCAGGGACTTAACAATTATATATCTCCTGTTGTATTTGTTTCTACTTAATTATATTGATTTACTGACAAAATATATATGCTTTAAAAAGGTTTTTTTCAATGAGCTGCATACATTTATCACATTTAATATACACAATGAAACAAAAACTTGGAGAACTGATAAATATGTCTGGAAAATAAAGCCTAAAAAACAGTTGAATGTCAGTATACATAAAAGAAACACTGTAGAATTAGAAAAATAATACTTAAAACTCCAGATCTATCATGTACTAGAAATAGACAAGATTAATTTCTCTTTTTCTTAATTCCTTGTTCATCTATAAAATCATGGACATAACATTGGAATGAAATGTCATCATGCCATTACTTTCAGGAGTGAGTATCTCCCTAGAAAATCGAAGAAAATTAATGAAAATGTTTAGAAATAGGGAGATTTATTAAAAGTAACATAAAAAATAAATAACTTTTCAATGCATCAGAATAATCTTTTGGAAAATATAGTGAAAATATGCCATTTCTAATTGTCTAGGGATACATTTTATTAGAATTTTATGAGACAAATAAAAAGAATCATCAAAATTTACTGAAAAATGCAAAAGAAGACTTGAGAAAATGGAAAGACTGTTCTCCTTCATGAAAAAAAATTGTCTTCTAAGTTATTTACCAATTTAAGAATTTTAATCAGAACTTCAAAAAGTAGAAACAATCTCAAATTAAAGATCTAATATCACACTTAGAGGAAATAGAAAAGCAAAAGCAAACTAACCCTAAAGTTAGTAGATGAAAAGAAATAGTTAAAACCAGAGCTGAGCTGAATGAAATTGAGACCCAAAAATCTATGCACAGCACCAATGAAATGAAAAGTTGGTCATATAAAAAGGTAACCAGAATCAATAGGCCACCAGCTAAATTAACAAATAAAAAAAGAGAGACGGTCCAAGTAAGCACAATCAAAATAACAAAGGTGATATTACAAATAATCCCACAGAAATGCAAAAGATCTTCAGAGAGTAAGGATCACCTCTATGCACACAAACTAGAAAAACTAAAGGAAATGGATAAATTCCTGGAAACAGACAAGATTAAATCAGGAAGAAATTGAAACCCTGAAAAAACTAATATCAAGTTCCCAAATTGAGTCATTAATGAAAAACTTACCAAACAAACAAACAAAAAAGCCACATCAGATAGACATACAAAGAAGAGCTGGCACACCAATTCTACTGAAACTATTCCAAAAAATTGAGGAGGAGTAGGCTTCATTACTTGAAAGCAAACTTGGTTGAACATATGCAAATCGATTAATGTAATTCATCATATCAACAGAATTTTTAAAAACCATATGATCATCCAAATAGATGCTGATAAAGCTTTCAATAAAGTCAAAAATTTATTTATGATAGAAACCCTCAACAAACTAAATATTGAAGAAATATACCTCAAAATAATGAGTCATCTATGACAAACCTAAAACCAACATCATACTGAACATGCAAAAGCTAGAAGTGTTTACTCTTAAGAAATAGAACAAGACAAGGATGCCCGTTTGCACCACTCCTATTCAACATAGTACTGGAAGTCCTAGCCAGAGCAATCATGCAATGGAAAAAAATAAAAGGCATCCAAATAGGAAGAGAGGAAGCCAGACTTTCTCTCTTTGCTGATAATATGATTCTATACCTAGAAAACCCTAAAGACTCCACCAAAAAGCTCTTACATTTCATTAATGACTTCAGTAAAGTGTCAAAATACATAACTACAAAACATTGCTGAAAGAAATCATAGATGAAACAAACAAATTGAAAAACATTTTATGCTCAAGGATTGGAAGAATCAATAACATTATAATGTCCATACTGCCCAAAGCAATCTACAGATTCAATGCTATTCCTATCAAACTACCAATGTCATTTTTCACAGTTAGAAAAAACAACTCTAAAATTCATATGGAACTAAAAAAGAGCCTGATTATCCAAAGCAATCCTAAGCAAAAAGAACAAAGCTGAAGGTATCACATTACCCAACTTTAAATTATACTATAAGGCTATGGTAACCAAAACAGCATGGTACTGGTACAAAAACAGACATGTAGAACAATGGTACAGAATAGAGAACCCAGAAATAAAGCTGCACACCTACAGCCATCTGATCTTCAACAAAGTCAAGAAAAATAAGCAATGGAGAAAGGACTCTTTATTCAATAAATGATGCTGGTTAGCTGGCTGGCTATACGCAGAAAATGAAACTGGACTCCTACTTTTCACCATATACAA
Organism: Hylobates moloch; assembly: GCF_009828535.3. Classification (NCBI taxonomy): domain Eukaryota; kingdom Metazoa; phylum Chordata; class Mammalia; order Primates; family Hylobatidae; genus Hylobates; species Hylobates moloch. The sequence goes on from NW_026652284.1 coordinate 69,619,409, forward strand.
AAATTAACTCAAGATGGATTACAGATTTAAATGTAAGACCTCAACCTCTGAGAATCTGATATGGTTTGGCTGTGTCCACACTTAAATCTCATCTTGAATTGCAGTTTCCCCATGTTGTGGGAGGGACCAGGTAAAGATAATTGAATCATGGGGGCAGTTTCCCCCATGCAGTTCTCGTGATAGTGAATGAGTTCTTGCAAGATCTGATGGTTTAATAAGGAGCTTTTCCCCTTTTGCTCTGCACTTCTTGCTGCTGCCATGTGAAGAAGGACATGTTTGCTTCCCCTTCTGCCATGATTGTAAGTTTCCTGAGGCCTCCCCAGCCCTGAGGAACTGTGAGACAGTTAAACCTCTTCCCTTACTAAATTATCTAGTCTCTCATATGTCCTTATAGCAGCGTGAGAATGGACTAATTAAGAATCCTAGAAGAAATCCTGGGAAACACCATTCTGAATATCAGTTTTGAGAAAGAATTTATATCTAAGTTCTCAAAAGCAATTATAACAAAAAACAAGAATTTGAAAGTGAGACCTAATTAAACTAGAGTTTCTGCACAACAAAAGAGACTATCAACAGAAACAAAAACCTACAGTATGGGAGTAAATATTCACAAGCTATACATCCAACAAAGATCTAATACTCAGAATCTATAAGAAACTTAATTCAACAAGCATAAAACAAACAACTTCATTGAAAAGTGGGCAAAACCTGACCCTGCTAGCTGGCTCCGAGGGCAGCACAGGGGTCTGGCCTCCAGAGGGCTGGTGATTGAGGGGCCCGGGCTGGCGGCAAAGAGGGGTTTGGTCTCGGGGCTCAAATGGCACCAGACTCTTGCTTTTGCCCATGTGGAGACTGCAGGCTCCCTTCCTTGCCCTCAGAGGGTGCTTATGGTGGGTGTTTTTGGGGGACTGCAATAGGTGCCGAAGGTCAGGGAAAGGGGCACGGACCTGTAGTGAAAGGCCACAGGACACAGCCTTATTACTGCTGGGGTGGGATAAAGGGAAGGAGAAGAGGGAGAATGGAGCAGGAGGAAAAGCAGAGTTGGTCTAGAGAGGAGGAGGGCCTGGCTGGAGGAATGTGGGGGATTGAAATTAGCTCCCAGCCCCCATGGGGCAAAGGCTGGGCCACAATTACCCTTTCCGTTTTCTAACCCCGACTCAAATTTCACCACCCACACCCTTTTTAGGTATAAGAGATGGAGTCCCATGGAGGAGGGGCAGAGTCAGGAGGCAGTGGGGCTGTGGGCTCAGAGCTCAGGAGTCGCCTCACCTGAGAAAGATGTTCTAGCTGAGAGGGCCTGGCCCTGGGGTGGGCTTCCGGAAAACGCTGGTTAGGCCTGGGATTCAGCTAACCCGAAACAAAGGCAGCCGGCAGGACCTAATGACCAGAGGTTAAATCCTCATCAAGAGAGACCAGGCGGCTGGAGGACAAGCGGCTCTAACCCTGGGGGAAGCCATGTTGTCCAGACCCAGGCCCCTCCAGGACTGTGGCTGCCTCCCCTCCACGGCCTCCCGGGCGGCTGACTGGAAAGCCACGCTTGTGCTGCCCTCTACAGGCTGCTCGCCTCCCTGCAGCTCAGCGCAGCCCAGGGCTCCAAGTGAGGCCCAGAAACCCATGGGCAGGGCCCGGGGGACGGAAGGGGGGGCCGGGGGGACGGAAGGGGGAGCCCGGAGCACCTCCACCTCTGGGGAAGGCGGACAGCGTGGGGGCACGCCTGGGCCTCCCGGAAGCTGTGGACGAGAGAGACAGCTGGTCCTCCAGGGCAAGGGGAATGGGAAATAGGTCTCCTAGGTGCCTGAACGGCTGAGCAACCTGGGTACCCTGGTGGGGATGCAGGGAAGGCCAGGGCAGAGAAAGCGAAGGTCGGCCCAGGGCTGGAGGAAGCCGTAGGAGAGTGACCACGGGATTCCCTGAGAAACAGGGCTGGCCCCCCAACTTCAGAGACCCACCGCCCCTTCCCCGAGAGCTGTCGGAACCAGATGCAACCCAGCAGCCCACAGAACTCTCCTGGGAGGCTGTGGGTGAGCCAGGCCAGCACTGGTGTCCCTGTCCCCAGAGGGAGGAGCAGGCAGGAGAGAGAGGGGAAGGAGGTATGAATCCCAGTCCCCAGGAACCTAGCTCTTTGAACTCCGGGGAGTCGGATTCAGGAAACACCCCCAGGAGGCCAAGCCTGAAAACAGAGGGGAGGGAGGAAGGAAGGAGTCCCAGCAGGAGCACAGCCCTGGCTTCCTGACACTCAGAGCTGATTCACAGGAGGAGAGGAGGTTGCGGGGCGGGAGACAAAAACCACCCCTCTTTTTATATAAGATTTCATATTTAATTTGGTCATGAATTCATAAATACATAAGTATTTTGTACACAAAAAAAGTGGGCAAACGACATGAACAGAGACTTCTCAAAAGAAAATGTATAAGTGACCAATAAACATATGAAAAAATGCTCAACATCACTAATCATCAAAGATATGCAAATTAAAACCACAAGATACCACCTAATACCAGTCAGAATGACTATTATTAAAAAGTAAACAAACAAACAAACAAAAACCAATGTATGCTAGATAAAAGTGGAAACTTAATGCACGGGTAGTGGGAATGTAAATTTGTTCAGCCACTGTGGAAAACAGTTTGGAGATTTCTCTGCGAACTTGAAATAGAAATTATAATTTAATCCAGCAATCCTATTACTGGGTGTATATCCAAAGTAAAATATATCATTAAACCGAAAAGACACATGCACATCTATATTCATCACAGTACTATCCACAATAGCAAAGACATGGAATCAATCTATGTGCCCATCAATGGTAGACTGAATAAAGAAAATGTGGTATATACACACCATGAAGTTCTATGTAGCCATAAAAAAGAATGAAAGAATGTTATTTGCAGCCACATGGATGCAGCTAGAGGCCATTATTCCAAACAAATTAATGCAGGAACAGGAAAGCAAATATTGCAGGTTTTTACTTGTAAGTGGGAGCTAACGATTGGGTAATCACGGACATAGCGATGGCAACAATAGAAACTGGGGACTACTAGAGTGTGGAGAGAGGGAGGGAGATAAGGACTAAGAAACTATTGGGTGCTATGCTCACTATGTTGGGAATCAACCCTACCCCAAACCTTAGCATCATGCAATATACCCATGTAACAAACCTGCGTATGTACCTCCTGAATCTAAAATAAAAGCTGAAATTATTTTTAAAAATTTGAACAAGATATTTTTGCATCTTAACTAATCTATTTTAATGTTCATGTGGGAGGAAGTATGCAGAAAGCAACTGACCAAGGCAGCCTTAATATTCCCCTCAGCTTGACTAAAGTTTAGACAGATATTTTTTTCTGACTATAGGTCTCTGATCTCCCTATTCTTAGAGCATTTATTTTTAAAAACACAACGGCATTCTTATTCTGCACTTTTGAGATATAAATCTTCTCTCAGCTTCTTGCCAGTTTCACAGCCCAGGAATGCCTTTCTTAAGAACCTGGGAGCCATACTTTTGAAATGTAATTATCAAGAAAGATAGGGTCCCCATTTTCTAGCTGTGTTAGAGGGTGGGAGCCTAACTTTGATAAGCATCAATTAGCAAACAGAGATGGCCTACTCACATTGACCATTCTTCCCCTAATGCCCGTCAGTACTTTTTCACAGGTTCACCCCAATGCTTAAAATCTCTCCTTGTTTTGTTTCAGAGGAGTTAAATTCACTCTTTATCCCCGTTGCAATTGTCTTGACCCCTATTGCAATACCCTTGAATAAAGCCTTCCTTGTCTGTTTTACTCCGTTTGATCCAAATTTTATTTGGATCCAGACACTTTTGAAAAAGAAGAAAGGGGTGTAAGAAGAGGAAAGTATATATATTGGGTATCAAGTATCATAAACTTACGATAATTAAAACCAAGGTATTGGTGCCCAATAAGATAAGTTAACCCTTTTCTTATTTGCCCTGAGAATACTTTCTAGTAGTGCTTGAGGCTGCAGCGTTTAACCCAAGATAAACTTTGCCTCTAAATATCTGGCTTTTTATGATTATTTTTACATCATTCTAGTATATCAACTTTGGAAACAAAAGGCATCATTCTATTTATAACATTCTGTTTTTAGTAGTAGTATTTCCATTTAAAAATATAGTAATTCTTGATCACTGAAAATGTCAAACCCTAGAAAACACCATTACTATGAATGATGTTAACATCGTTCTCGAATAGTTGCTGGCCAAAGATTCATTTGATGAATCCGATTTTTCTGAAATACACAATTCTGATGATACAGATGATTCTGATATTAGGTCTGTTTACAAATAACTCCAAGAACAGGGTTTTTTAAAATGATTTTTGTATTTTATTTTCACATTGAAAATCAATCAGATTTGCTTCAGGCTCAAAGAGTGTGTTTATGTAAAATTAAATGAGTGCTGATATTGAACTGCACTTTCTATTTTCTGAACGGGAAAAGGGTTAATATATCAGGATAGTCAAAAACATACCCATGTATGTGTGTAAATTTAGTATCTTATACGTACAGAATTTAAAATCAGTAAAATAAAATATGAACTATACAATAAAGATGTCAGGACAATGGAATCCCCACATGGGGAAAATAAAGTTTGATCCCATCCTCATGCCATACACAAAAATAAATTCTGGCTGGATTAAAACTCTTAACTAGAAATTGAAAAGTTAGAGCCAAGGGACCAACTATAGCTGAGAATTTATGTGTTTGTTTTAGTTTTAGTTTTTTTTTTTTATTATACTTTAAGTTTTAGGGTACATGTGCACAACGTGCAGGTTAGTTACATATGTATATATGTGCCATGCTGGTGTGCTGCACCCATTAACTCGTCATTTAACATTAGGTATATCTCCTAATGCTATCCCTGCCCCCTCCCCCCACCCCACAACAGGCCCTGGTGTTAAAAAAATAATTTGAATTTGATTGCACTTTGAGTATCTGCGCTGCTACATTAACCTTAACTCCTATTGTCTTGCATCCTACCTGTTCCTAGGTAGTCAGTCATACCTGCAATTTTGTACCTATGATTAATAAATGGAGTAAATAATTATAAAATATTCAAGGAACATATTTAAAAACCATTTTTATAATGAGTAAAATCATAGAAGTCAGTATGGAAGGATATTCAGCAAAGTGTTAACAGTAGTTTTCTCTGGACGGATAGGAAGCAAGATTAAGTTCAAAAGATGTTGAAGAAAAACTTAAACATTTGATCTAATACACTTAAGAGTTGTTTAAATGTTTCATCACAAACACATACTCAGGTATTTCTCATGAAAGTTTCATAATATAAAGTAAATAAAATTGGAACAATATTACCCATCTATTAAAATTGTATTAAAGATTAAAGCAGATGGCCTAGTGCAGTCTCTGACACATAATAAATACTTGAAAAAGTATAGTCATTCTATTAATATTAGAATCATTTTAATAATTTTCTCTATTTTTGTTATCATAATGTATGCATGCATTTTACATATTTATCTCTAATAAGAAATGATCACATTTCTACCTTGGGATGCAGAAAATTTAAAAAAAAAGAAATCATCACGAATTATATATAAACATTTAATTCAAAGAATTACAATGTGATCATAATAAACCTAGGATATCTAAGGAAAACATACAATTAAAAATATTGCCGTGCATGTGTGGTCCTCCATTCTCTCTGATATGAACCAGGATCCTCATGCCTCTTTAAAGCCTTAGTGAATGGTTATCAAAATGCATGACAGTCAATAGTTCACACTTAAGAGATAACAACAATAAAAAGCTTTCTGGTAGCAAAAGATGCTTGCCCACGGCAGAATAATTTCCTAATGTGGACTTGCAATTGTTGGTTATAAAAGAAGAACTTGAAACAGAAAAAGAGGTCAGATGTGATCCCAATATCTCAAAGCAATGCTACTTTTTACCCAAAATGGAAATCATTGTATCCTCTAATCCCAACCCAGTCTTTTCTCCACAAAAGGGCATTACTACAAATTTGAATGCTTAGAAATTAATGAACTCAGCTAATTCCACTATTTTTTACAGGCAATACAAAGAAAGAACAAGACATGACACATGCCCAAAGAGAGCTTATAATCTAGTGGAAATATAGAAATAAATCCATAAGACAAGTTAAAGGCTGAACCCTGATGTCTTGAATAACAGCCATAAAAATTCAAAGACTATCTATTAGTATGGGATGGAAGAGTCAGAGATAGTTTTATATTTAAAGTGTGATGATGATGATGATAAAAACAGCAACAAAAATACCACTAATAACCTAGCTTATGTAGTGTTGCCTGCATGCCAGGTGTGGTTCTAACAGTTTCACATATATTAGTAATTTAACCCTCCCACTAACCCTATGAGGTGAATGTCTTATTCTCCCAATTCTTTAGAAGAGTTACCTGAAGCAAAAGGAAGTTAAGTGACTTCCCAGAGTCAAACATTTAGAGTGTAATATTGTTAGAATTTGAACCCAGGCAAAAGGCTTTAGACCTGATGCTACTGACCAAATATTAGGAAAGCTTGCACCTTAAAAGATAGATGTTCAGTAACAGTAGCAAACATGACATGATTCACCCACACTCTTTCATACAGTTCCCACTGGGTCTAATTTTCCACTACTGTGTAACAATTTTCCACGATTGGGGAAAGAGATGAAAGAAATATAATAGGGAATCATCAGGCTGTTGGTCCATATGAGAATTAAAATTAATAGACAGCCCTCTTCTGCTCAAGTTGAATTACTCAAGCATCTTTGTATGTTTAGGACCTTAGAAAAGACAGAGAGGGAAAGATAATACCCTGCTGGGATTTCTAGGTTTCAGTGGGACAAGAGGAAAAATCATGATGGCAGCTAAAAGGAAAAAAAGTCAGTTACAAGCTGCCTGTTACCATGGAGAAAGATATGCCACTTTCTAAGGGGGTGGTTCTCAAATTTTAGTGTGCATCAGAATCCCCTAGAGGGCTTTTTAAACCATAGACTGCTGGGTGCTACCTTTAATTTCTAATTCAGTAGGCTAAGAAGGGGCCAATAATTTGTCTATTTAATGGCTTTCCCGATGCCACTGATGCTGCCGAGGACCACACTGAGAAATAACGATCTAAATATTTTTACATCACTGGGCTTATAGAGTGAATCCTGTTGTGTGTCTGATGAAATGTATCTTATAAATTGTGGTAATTAGAGGGAGCAATGGGCTCTTCTCTGTTATTGGTGCATGGCCAAGCAGATATTGGCAAACTTGGGCTTGCATTTCAAAAAACATCCACAATCTTGTATTATTTTGCCCTATAATATATATTGGTTTCCTAAGATTGCCATAACAAATTATTCAAGCTGTTTGGTTTAAAACACAGAAATTTATTCTCTCACAATCTAGAGGCCAGAAGTCTGAAATCGAGGTGTCAGCAGGTTTAGTTCCTTCTGGAGACTCTGAGAGGGAATCTGTTCCAAGCCTCTCTCCTAGTTTCTGTTGGTGTGCTGGAAATCCTTGGTGTTCTGTGGCTTACAGATGCATCACTTCAATCTCTGCCTCCACCAGCACACAGCATTCTTCCTGTGTGCCTCTCTGTTTCTCTTCTTTCTATAAGTGATTAAAGACACACCCTAATCTATTAAGAACTCATCTGAACTAATTAAGACCTTGTTTCCAAATAAAGACACATTTTGAGATTTCAAATGGACGTGAATTTCAGAAGGATTCAACCCAGTACATTCTCTATTCCAGTTTCTTAACTGCATTGTCATAAATAGTTTACAGTGGCAAAATATGGTTCTTCTTCAGTCCTCAGGATGCTAGAAGGAGCACAGAGTATGGAGTCCACAGCCCTTGGCACTGTGTAAAGCTTCATCCATCCATATATCCTCATATATCCTTGTGCATTGTACAAGCATTGTCATTTTCTATGCATGCCATCATGTGAAAATGACTGGAAGGCACTACAACCAACTGCACTAAATAGATACAAATAGACTAAGATAATAATTTGATATTCCTCTTCTACTACATTCAAGTCGTATTATGCCAAAGTTCTAGGAAGTAACAAATCCTGTAAAAATGGAAATTAGTACCTTTGTACTTCCTTTGTGAAGAAAATTAAATTTTGTTGACACCAAAACTGGAGTTTTGTACTTCTTAACAAATTTGAATATTTATGAGTTAGTTATATTTCAATATCTGGCAATCTTTCGAGAAATATACAATAGCTACTATGTGTCAGGCTAAAGATGCAAAGATACTAAATAAGACACAGTCTCTTCCTTTAAAGAGTTTAAGAGTCAGTGAAGGAAATGGCTCAAAAGGCAAAATTTTAAAACAATCTGTTAATACAGACATGGAGATATACAAAGAGAGTTTAAACTTATTTGGGAAAAGTGACCGAGTAAGGCTTCTTAATGACATCCTTGTAAAAATCCAGTGGTCCGTTTTAAATCCTCATCTTGACTTGGCAGCATCATTTTAAACAGATTCTGCCTCCCCAATTTAGAATCCCAGGACTCTGCTCCTTTGTGGTGCTCCTGCTTCTTCATTGCCTCCCTTTAATTTTTTTTTTCTTAATCTGCTTTATCTCACCAATCTCTAAAGTGTGTTGACTCTAGGGCTCCGTCTTCAAGACTCTTCTATTTGTACTGTGTGTGTGTGTGTGTGTGTGTGTGTGTGTGTGTGTGTGTGTGTGTGATTTCCTCCAGCCTCGTGGCTTTAAACACCAACTATTTACATCCGATGCTCACAGTTATCTCTTTGCCCTGGACTTTTCCCCTGAATTCTAGATTCATATATCTAATGACATTTTCAACTCCACTTAGTTTTTAATAATAGTCATCTCAAGCTTCGTCTATTCATCAACAAATTTCTGGTTTTTCCCATAAAATCTTACCTCTTCCCTTGTTCTCTCCCTCTAAGGAAATGGAAACTCTATTCTTACAGTTTCTCAGACCAAAAATCTTGGTGGCATCTTTGATTAATCTCTTTATATCACTGTGTATATCCAATTTATTATTAAGTGCTGTTGATAATTACCGTCAAAACGTATTCACAATCCAACTACTTTTTGCCACCTTCACACTAACACAACCTAGGCTCGTCAACTCTCAGACGGTGGCAAAAACTTCCTAGCTGGTGCCCTTGCTTTTGTCATTCTTCTAATTCAGTCTCTTCTGAATGTATCACTCAGGATGATACTTTTAAAATTTAATTCAGATCATAGGACTTTGGGGGGCAAAACCCTCTGGGATTGGTAATATTGAGTGTCAACTTGATTGCATTGAAAAATGCAAAGTACTGATCCTGGGCCTGTCTGTGAGGGTGTTGCCAGAGATTAACATTTGAGTCAGTGGGCTGGGAAAGGCAGACACACCCTTAATCTGGGTGGGCACCATCTAATCAGCTGCCAGTGCAGTCAGAATATAAAAGCAGGCAGAAAAATGTGAAAAGGACAGACTGGCTTAGCCTCCCAGCTTACATCTTTCTCTCATGCTGGATGCTTCCTGCGCTCGAACATGAGACTTGAAGTTCTTCAGCTTTGGAACTCAGACTGGCTTCCTTGCTCCTCAGCTTGCAGACAGCCTACTGTGGGACCTTGTGATCCTATGAGTTAATACTCCTTAATAAACTCCCATATATATATACATATATCCTATTAGTTCTGTCCTTCCAGAGAACCCTAATACAGATTTTGGTACCAGGGGTGGTTCTAGAAGAACAGAATATTAAGGATGGAGTTCTTTCCTTGATTTTGGGGTTTCTGGAGTTGGCTACTTAATATTAAACACAAAAACACTAAGGACTCTACTTCTAATAGTATGAAAAACACTGATAGTCCTTAGCGTGAACTGTTTAGAGAGTTATGTAGAAAAAGCGCATTTGACACTCCTGATTCACTGCTCTTGAGAGGCAAGGAGTTTAGTGACTCTATACATAGTACCTTTGACCATGTATGGAGACCCAAGGAACATAATGAAGCTAGTTGGTTGCTCCTAAGTTCACTGAATAAAGTGATGAAAGAAAATTATGAACTCAGGGATTCTAACTCCCAGCTTCGGAAGCAGGTACTGAGCCTCAAATCTTCTAAGATTGCCCTGAGTCAGTCTTATCTCCTGTAGAAAAAGAGCTGAAATTGTGGAAAATCAGACACAAGCTCTTATCATGCAAGGAAAGGTGCATGCACAGCCTTTCTTTAAATATGTTAAAGTGAGGGCACTGATTGGAAAAGAATGGGACCCTGCAACCTGGAATGGGGACGCGTGGGAGGACCCTGATGAAGCTGGGGACACTGAGCTTGTAAACACTGATGAACCTTTTTTGCTAGAAGAAACAGCTTCCCCATCTCCAGTAGTGGCAAAATCCCCTCTCCAACCCACGCTGCCATAAACCTTCCCACCTTTGTCCAAGGATATAAACAATGTGCTGCCTGAGGCAACAGTGATGGCCTCCCCTAAGGCAGTTGCCAGCCAACATAATGTTGATTTTCCTCAGGAGCCACTCCCAAAACCCCTGTTTGCTTCTAGACCTATAACTAGACTAAAGTCCCCATGGACCCCTACAGGTGAGGTTTACAGTGTGACCCATGAGGAGGTGTGCTACATTCAAAAAGAACTGCTTGATTTCTAATTTATATAAGCAGAAATCTGGAGAACAGGCATGGGAATGGATATTAAGGGTATGGGATAATGGTGGAAGGAACACAGAGTTGGATCAGGCTGCATTTATTGATTTGGGCCCACTAAGTAGGGGCTCTGCATTTAATGTTGCAACTTGGGATGTTTAAAAAGGTTCTAATAGTTTATTTGCTTGGTTAGCTGAAATATGAATTAAAAGATGACCCACTATGAGCAAGCTGGAAATGCTTGATCTCCCTTGGTTTAATGTAGAGGAAGGGATCCAAACGCTTAGGAAGGTTGGGATCATGGAGTGGATTATTTACTTTAGACCTACTCATCCCAGCTGGGAGGTCCAGCAAACATACCCTTGACCAATGCTTTGCAAAATGGATTTGTGAGGGCAGAACCTGCATCTTTGAAGAGCCCTGTAATTGCTCTTCTCTGTATGTCAGATCAAACAGTGGGAACCACAGTCACTCAACTACACAATTTAAGTACAATGGGAATAATTGGATCCCAAGGTGGTAGGGGCCAAGTGGCAGCACTCACTTGAACATCAAAGGCAAGGTGGGTGTAGCTAGCATAATGGCTAGCAGAGGCAAAGCAGCAATCAGAATACTCTGATCATGCAAAGCTTTGGTATTGGCTAATTAATCACAGTGTTCCTAGAAGCGAAATTGATAGGAAGCCTACTACATTCCTACTTAATTTATATAAGCAAAAAAATTCCAGGTCCAGTGGAAAAAAGACTAATTTGAATTATAAAAATGGAGAATTACTGCCCTCGATCAATTTCCAGACTTGAGCCAGTTTACAGTCTCAGAACCTCTTGAGTGAAGGGGATACTGGGTCCTGTTGAGGAAGGACCCCAACATACTACCTACAATTCATGCTGTTAATCTTCCTCCCATCCTTCCCCAAGGAGACCTTTTACCAGGGTAACTGTGCATTGGGAAAAGGGAAATTATCAGACATTTTGGGGACTACTGGACACTGGCTCTGAGCTGACATTGATTCCAGGGGAATCACTGTGGTCCTCCAGTTAATGTAGGAGCTTATGAAGGTCAGGTAATTAATGGGCTTTTATCTCATGTCTGACTTACAGTGGGTCCCCAGACTTATCCTCTTGTCATTTCCCAAGTGCCAGAATGCATAATTGGCATAGACCTACTTAACAGCTGGCAGAATCCCCGCTTTGGCCCCCTGACTGGTAGGGTGAGGGCTATTATGGTGGGAAAGGTCAAATGGAAACCATTAGAGCTGCCTATACCTAGAAAAACAGTAAATCAAAAACAATATCACATCCCTGGACGGATTGCAGAGATTAGTGCCACCATCAAGTTCTTGAAAGATACAGGGTGGCGATTTTCATCACATCCCCATTCAACTCTCCCATTTGGCCTGTGCAGAAGACAGACAGATCTTGGAGAATGACAGTGGATTATCATAAGCTTAACCAAGTGGTGACTCCAATTGCAGCTGCTGTGCCAGATGTGGTTTCATTGCTTGAGCAAATTAACACATCTCCTGATACCTGGTATGCAGCCATTTATTTGGAAAATGCCTTTTTCTCCATTCCTGTCCATAAGGCCCACCAGAAGCAATTTGCCTTCAGCTGCCAAGGCCAGCAGTATACTTTTACTGTCCTACCTCAGGGGTATATCAACTCTCCGGCTTTGTGTCATAGTCTCATTCAGAGAGAGCTTCATCGCTTTTCGCTTCCACAAGATATCACACAGGTCCATTATATTGATGCATTATTCTGATCGGATCCAGTGAGCAAGAATTGGATCCAGTGAGCAAACACAGTGGCCTTCTTGGTGAGACATTTGCATGCTGGAGAATGGGAAATAAATTTGACTAAAATTCAGGAAACTTCTACCTCAGTAAAATTTCTGCGCATCCAGTGGTGTGGGGCCTGTTGAGATATTCCTTCTTTTTTTTTTTTTTATTTTATTTTATTTTTTTTTATTGTTTTACATTATTTTTTTTTTATTATACTTTAGGTTTTAGGGTACATGTGCACAATGTGCAGGTTTGTTACATAAGTATCCATGTGCCATGTTGATTTCCTGCACCCATTAGCTCGTCATTTAGCATTAGGCATATCTCCTAATGCTGTCCCCGCCCCCCCCACCCCCCACCCCACAACAGTACCCGGAATGTGATGTTCCCCTTCCTGTGTCCATGAGTTCTCATTGTTCAATTCCCACCTATGAGTGAGAACATGCGGTGTTTGGTTTTTTGTCCTTGCGATAGTTTACTGAGAATGATGTTTTCCAGTTTCATCCATGTCCCTACAAAGGACACGAACTCATCATTTTTTATGGCTGCATAGTATTCCATGGTGTATATGTGCCACATTTTCTTAATCCAGTCTATTGTTGTTGGACATTTGGGTTGGTTCCAAGTCTTTGCTATTGTGAATAGTGCCGCAATAAACATACGTGTGCATGTGTCTTTATAGCAGCATGATTTATACTCCTTTGGGTATATACCCAGTAATGGGATGGCTGGGTCAAATGGTATTTCTAGTTCTAGATCCCTGAGGAATCGCCACACTGACTTCCACAATGGTTGAACTAGTTTACAGTCCCACCAACAGTGTAAAAGTGTTCCTATTTCTCCACATCCTCTCCAGCACCTGTTGTTTCCTGATTTTTTAATGATGGCCATTCTAACTGGTGTGAGATGGTATCTCACTGTGGTTTTGATTTGCATTTCTCTGATGGCCAGTGATGATGAGCATTTTTTCATGTGTTTTCTGGCTGCATAAATGTCTTCTTTTGAGAAGTGTCTGTTCATGTCCTTTGCCCACTTTTTGATGGGGTTGTTTGTTTTTTTCTTGTAAATTTGTTTGAGTTCATTGTAGATTCTGGATATTAGCCCTTTGTCAGATGAGTAGGTTGCAAAAATTTTCTCCCATTCTGTAGGTTGCCTGTTCACTCTGATGGTAGTTTCTTTTGCTGTGCAGAAGCTCTTTAGTTTAATGAGATCCCATTTGTCAATTTTGGCTTTTGTTGCCATTGCTTTTGGTGTTTTAGACATGAAGTCCTTGCCCACGCCTATGGCCTGAATGGTATTGCCTAGGTTTTCTTGTAGGATTTTAATGGTTTTAGGTCTAACATTTAAGTCTTTAATCCATCTTGAATTAATTTTTGTATAAGGTGTAAGGAAGGGATCCAGTTTCAGCTTTCTACATATGGCTAGCCAGTTTTCCCAGCACCATTTATTAAATAGGGAATCCTTTCCCCATTTCTTGTTTTTGTCAGGTTTGTCAAAGATCAAATAGTTGTAGATATGTGGCATCATTTCTGAGGGCTCTGTTCTGTTCCATTGATCTATATCTCTGTTGTGGTACCAGTACCATGCTGTTTTGGTTACTGTAGCCTTGTAGTATAGTTTGAAGTCAGGTAGCGTGATGCCTCCAGCTTTGTTCTTTTGGCTTAGGATTGACTTGGCAATGCGGGCTCTTTTTTGGTTCCATATGAACTTTAAAGTAGTTTTTTCCAATTCTGTGAAGAAAGTCATTGGTAGCTTGATGGGGATGGCATTGAATCTATAAATTACTTTGGACAGTATGGCCATTTTCACGATATTGATTCTTCCAACCCATGAGCATGGAATGTTCTTCCATTTGTTTGTATCCTCTTTTATTTCATTGAGCAGTGGTTTGTAGTTCTCCTTGAAGAGGTCCTTCACATCCCTTGTAAGTTGGATTCCTAGGTATTTGATTCTCTTTGAAGCAATTGTGAATGGGAGTTCACTCATGATTTGGCTCTCTGTTTGTCTGT
>NW_026652284.1:69638814-69719607 GCF_009828535.3 Hylobates moloch
ATATCGGCCGGGCGCGGTGGCTCACGCTTGTAATCCTAGCACTTTGGGAGGCCGAGGCGGGTGGATCACGAGGTCAGGAGATCGAGACCACGGTGAAACCCCGTCTCTACTAAAAATACAAAAAATTAGCCGGGCGTGGTGGCGGGCGCCTGTAGTCCCAGCTACTCGGAGAGGCTGAGGCAGGAGAATGGCGTGAACCCGGGAGGCGGAGCTTGCAGTGAGCCGAGATCGCGCCACTGCACTCCAGCCTGGGTGAGAGAGCGAGACTCCGTCTCAAAAAATATTCATATATCATATATAATATAATATATAATATATTTACTATATATTAAATATATAATAGCTATATTATTTATATATAATAGCTGTTCATTAGCTCCCTCATTTCTATGGATGGGAAAACTGAAACTCGAAAGCAAACTGTACAAGCCCAAGTGAGTGACTTCATTCAGATTCCAGGGATAACTGAGGCTCAAGCCTTTCTCAAGCTTGTAGCTTGAGTTGATGGTAATATCATCAATGGAACCTGAGAAGATTTAAAAAGGAGTCCATTATGGAGGGAATATGTGAGTTCATTTTTAACAGGTTGAGTTTGAAGTACTTGTGCGAATTCCAAGTGGTGATGTCCAACAGGTAGGTGGTGGGTTATTCTTGGCCTAAATCCTGAGGGCCCGTCTGGGCTGTAAATACAGCTATGGAAGACATTTGAAATTTTGGAAATATATTACCAGAGAGAGAGTGTTGTGTCAGAAGAGACTTTGAGAGAGGCTACGGCACTAGGGTATAGGAGCACATAAGTTGGAGATGAAAGGGTATGAAGGCAACAGAAAGGTAATAACAGCAGTGTGTGATACAACTAATCTCCATTATGTATTCTAAATTCATATATTTCATGCCTAGCAAATATCAGGCTCCGCACCAAGTTCTGACCATGGAGCAGTGAACATAAGGGACCCAGAAGCCACAAACTCTGCCGCATGGGTCTCACAGCCCTGTGGGAAAAAAATAAACAAGCCAAATAACCATGAAGGTCTTCATAGGTGCTATGAGAGCATGTTCTGTGTGGGTGAACAGTCTGTGGGGTCAGGGAAGACCTAGTTATATCAATGGTATGTAAGTTACAATCTTGGTAATTATAGAAATGGTTTTGGAAATTGTTTTACTCATTTTTGTAAAATGCTCCTATGCATATTTCATCTGCTTCCACGATATCCTTTGAGGTAAGCAAAGGAGTTACAAATTCCACTTTAAAGATGAAGAAATTGGGACTCTAAGAGGTTAGGAAATTTATCCATAGTCATAAACTGATAGAAACTAAATCAGGCATATAGATTCTAACTACTCTTCAATCTTATGTGCTACTAACACCATTTTTCTGCCTCCCACAGAGGACTTAGGAAGCAACAGCAGAGCTCTTTTCCCCTCTGTTGGGGCAGAAAGGCGAGGAGAGTAAACTCATCAGTTGAGAAAATCTTGTGCATTGCTACCGTTTCTTAGCACAAAAGCCATACATTTATAATAGAAATAAATAGTCAAGTTTCTAAGAACATTAACTTGTCCACCTAACAAGAATATAGTACTGTTGGGGTTCCAAGATGGCTGAATAGGAACAGCTCCAGTCTACAGCTTCCAGCATGAGTAACGCAGAAGACGGGTGATATCTGCATATCCAACTGAGGTACTGGGTTCATCTCACTGAGCTTGTTGGACAGTGGGTGCAGGATGGTAGGTGCAGTGCACCGAGCATGAGCCAAAGCAGGGCAAGGCATCGCCTCACCCAGGAAGTGCAAAGGGTCAGGGAATTCCCTTTCATAGCCAAGCAAAGCTGTTACAGACAGCACCTGCAAAATCAGGTCACTCCCACCCTAATAGTGCGCATTTCCAATGGTCTCAGCAAACGGCACACCAGGAGATTATATCCCATGCCTGGCTCAGAGGGTCCCATGCCCATGGAGCCTCCCTCATGGCTAGCACAGCAGTCTGAGATCAAACTGCAAGGCAGCAGTGAGGCTGGGGGAGGGGTGCCCGCCATTGCTGAGGCTTGAGTAGGTAAACAAAGTGGCCAGGAAGCTCAAACTGGGTGGAGCCCACCCCAGCTCAAGAAGGCCTGCTTGCCTCTGTAGACTCCACCTCTGGGGACAGGGCATAGCTGAACCAAAGGCAGCAGAAACCTCTGCAGACTTAAATGTCACTGTCTGACAGCTTTGAAGAGAGTAGTGATTCTCCCAGCACAGAGCTTGAGATCTGAGAACAGACAGACTGCCTTCTCAAGTGGGTCCCTGACCCCCAAGTAGCCTATCTGGGAGGCACCCCCAAGTAGGAGCAGACTGACACCTCACACAGCTGGGTACCCCTCTGAGACAAAACCTCCAGAGGAATGATCAGACAGCAACATTTGCTCTTCAGCAATATTCACTGGTCTGCAGCCTCTACTACTGATACCCAGGCAAACAGGGTCTGGAGTGGACCTCCAGCAAACTCCAACAGACCTGCAGCTGAGGGTCCTGTCTGTTAAAAGGAAAAATAACAAACATAAAAGACATCCACACCAAAACCCCATCTATACGTCACCATCATCAAAGACCAAAGGTAGATAAAACCACAAAGACGGGGAAAAAGCAGAACAGAAAAACTGAAAATACTAAAAATCAGAGTGCCTCTCCTCCTCCAAAGGAACGCAGCTCCTCACCAGCAATGGAACAAAGCAGGATGGAGAATGACTTTGACGAGTTGAGAGAAGAAGGCTTCAGATGCTCAAACTTCTCTGAGCTAAAGGAGGAAGTTCAAACCCATCGCAAAGAAGTTAAAAACTTTGAAAAAAGATTAGATGAATGGCTAACTAGAATAACCAATGTAGAGAAGTCCTTAAATGACCTGATGGAGCTGAAAACCATGGCATGAGAAATATGTGATGAATGCACAAATTTCAGTAGCAGATTCGATCAACTAGAAGAAAGGGTATCAGTGATTAAAGATCAAATGAATGAAATGAAGCAAGAAGAGAAGTTTAGAGAAAAAAGAATAAAAAGAAGTGAACAAAGCCACCAAGAAATATGTGACTATGTGAAAAGACCAAATCTATATATGATTGGTGTACCTGAAAGTGACAGGGAGAATGGAACCAAGTTGGAAAACACTCTGCGGGATACTATCCAGGAGAACTTCCCCAAACTAGCAAGGCAGGCCAACATTCAAATTCAGGAAATACAGAGAACACCACAAAGATACTCCTTGAGAAGAGCAACTCCAAGACACATAATTGTCAGATTCACCAAAGCTGAAATGAAGGAAAAAATATTAAGGGCAGCCAGAGAGAAAGGTTGAGTTACTCACAAAGGGAAGCCCATCAGACTAACAGCAGATTTCTCGGCAGAAACTCTACAAGCCAGAAGACAGTGGAGGCAAATATTCAATATTCTTAAAGAAAAGAATTTTCAACCCAGAATTTCATATCCAGCCAAACTAAGCTTCACAAGTGAAGAAGAAACAAAATCCTTTACAAGTGAGCAAATGCTGAGAGATTTTGTCACCACCAGGCCTGCCCTAAAAGAGCTCCTGAAGGAAGCACTAAACATGGAAAGGAACAACTGGTACCAGCCACTGCAAAAACATGCCAAATTGTAAAGACCATCAAGGCTAGGAAGAAACTGCATCAACTAACGAGCAAAATAACCAGCTGACATCATAATGACAGGATCAAATTCACACATAACGATATCAACCTTTCATGTAAATGGGCTAAATGCTTCAATTAAAAGACACAGACTGGCACATTGGATAAGGAGTCAAGACCCATCAGTGTGCTGTATTCAGGAAACCCATCTCACCTGCAGAGACACACATAGGCTCAAAATAAAGGGATGGAGGAAGATCTACCAAGCAAATGGAAAACAAAAAAAGGCAGGGGTTGCAATCCTAGTCTCTGATAAAACAGACTAAAACAACAAAGATCAAAAGAGACAAAGAAAGCCATTACATAATGGTAAAGGGATCAATTCAACAAGAAGAGCTAACCATCCTAAATATATACGCACCCAATTCAGGAGTACCCAGATTCATAAAGCAAGTCCTTAGAGACCTACAAAGAGACTTAGACTCCCACACAATAATAATGGGAGACTGTAACACCCCACTGTCAACATTAGACAGATCTATGAGACAGAAAGTTAACAAGGATACCCAGGAATTGAACTCAGCTCTGCACCAAGTGGACCTAATAGACATCTACAGAACTCTCCACCCCAAATCAACAGAATATACATTCTTCTCAGCACCACACCACACCTATTCCAAAATTGACCACATAGTTGGAAGTAAAGCACTCCTCAGTAAATGTAAAAGAACTGAAATTATAACAAACTGTCCCTCAGAACACAGTGCAATCAAACTAGAACTCAGGATTAAGAAACTGACTCAAAACCAGTCAACTACATGGAAACTGAACAATCTGCTCCTCAATGACTACTGGGTACATAACAAAATGAAGGCAGAAATAAAGATGTTCTTTGAAACCAACGAGAGGAAAGACACAACATACCAGAATCTCTGGGACACATTTAAAGCAGCATGTAGAGGGAAATTTATAGCACTAAATGCCCACAAGAGAAGGCAGAAAAGATCTAAAATTGACACCCTAACATCACAATTAAAAGAACTAGAGAAGCAAGAGCAAATACATTCAAAAGCTAGCAGAAGGCAAAAAATAACTAAGATCAGAGCAAAACTGAAGGAGACAGAGACACAAAAAACCCTTCAAAAAATCGATGAATCCAGGAGCTGGTTTTTTGAAAAAATCAACAAGATTGATAGACCGCTAGCAAGACTAATAAAGAAGAAAAGAGAGAAGAATCAAAGAGATGCAATAAAAAATGATAAAGGGGATATCACCACCGATCCCACAGAAATATAAACTACCATCAGAGAATACTATAAACACCTCTATGCAAACAAACTAGAAAATCTAGAAGAAATGGATAAATTCCTCGACACATACACCCTCCCAAGACTAAACCAGGAAGAACTTGAATCTCTTAATAGACCAATAACAGGCTTTGAAATTGAGGCAATAATTAATAGCTTACCAACCAAAAAAAGTCCAGGACCAGACGGATTCACAGCCGAAGGAGGAGCTGGTACCATTCCTTCTGAAAGTTATTCCAATCAACAGAAAAAGTGGGAATCCTCCCTAACTCATTTTATGAGGCCAGCATCATCCTGACAGCAAAGCCTGGCAGAGACACAACAAAAAAACAGAATTTTAGACCAATATCCCTGATGAACATTGATGCAAAAATCCTCAATAAAATACTGGCAAACCGAATCCAGCAGCACATCAAAAAGCTTATCCACCGTGATCAAGTGGGCTTCATCCCTGGGATGCAAGGCTGGTTCAACATACGCAAATCAATAAACCTAATCCAGCATATAGACAGAACCAAAGACAAAAACCACATGATTATCTCAATAGATGCAGAAAAGGCCTTTGACAAAATTCAACAACCCTTCATGCTAAAAACTCTCAATAAATTAGGTATTGATGGGACGTATCTCAAAATAATAAGAGCTATCTATGACAAACCCACAGCCAATATCATACTCAATGGGCAAAAACTGGAAGCATTCCCTTTGAAAACTGGCACAAGACAGGGATGCCCTCTCTCACCACTCCTGTCAACATAGTGCTGGAAGTTCTGGCCAGGGCAATCAGGCAGGAGAAAGAAATAAAGGGTATTCAATTAGGAAAAGAGGAAGTCAAATTGTCCCTGTTTGCAGATGACATAATTGTATATCTAGAAAACCCCATCATCTCAGCCCCAAATCTCCTTAAGCTCATAATCAACTTCAGCAAAGTCTTAGGATACAAAATCAATGTGCAAAAATCACAAGCATTCTTATACACCAATAACAGAAAAACAGAGAGCCAAATCATGAGTGAACTCCCATTCACAATAGCTTCAAAGAGAATAAAATACCTAGGAATCCAACTTACAAGGGATGGGAAGGACCTCTTCAAGGAGAACTACAAACCACTGCTCAATGAAATAAAAGAGGATACAAACAAATGAAAGAACATTCCATGCTCATGGATAGGAAGAATCAATATCATGAAAATGGCCATACTGCCCAAGGTAATTTATAGATTCAATGCCATCCCCATCAAGCTACCAACGACTTTCTTCACAGAATTGGAAAAAACTACTTTAAAATTCGTATGGAACCAAAAAAGAGCCTGCATTGCCAGGTCAATCCTAAGCCAAAAGAACAAAGCTGGAGGCATCACGCTATCTGACTTCAAATTATACTACAAGGCTACAGTAACCAAAACACCATGGTACTTGTACCAAAACAGAGATATGGTCCAATGGAACAGAACAGAGCCCTCAGAAATAATGCCACACATCTACAACTATCTGATCTTTGACAAACCTGACAAAAATGAGAAATGGGGAAAGGATTCCCTATTTAATAAATGGTGCTGGGAAAACTGGCCAGCCATAGGTAGAAAGCTGAAACTGGATCCCTTCCTTACACCTTATACAAAAATTAATTCAAGATGGATTAAAGACTTAAATATTAGACCTAAAACCACAAAAACCCCAGAAGAAAACCTAGGCAATACCATTCAGGACATAGGCATGGGCAAGGACTTCATGTCTAAAACACCAAAAGCAATGGCAACAAAAGCCAAAATTGACAAATGGGATCTAATTAAACTAAAGAGCTTCTGCACAGCAAAAGAAACTACCATCAGAGTGAACAGGCAACCTACAGAATGGGAGAAAATTTTTGCAATCTACTCATCTGACAAAGGGCTAATATCCAGAATCTACAAAGAACTCAAACAAACTTACAAGAAAAAACAACCCCATCAAAACTTGGATAAAGGATATGAAAAGACACTTCTCAAAAGGAGACATTTATGCAGCCAACAGACACATGAAAAATGCTCATCATCACTGGCCATCAGAGAAATGCAAACCAAAACCACAATGAGATATCATCTCACACCAGTTACAATGGTGATCATTAAAAAGTCAGGAAACAACAGGTGCTGGAGAGGATGTGGAGAAATAGGAACACTTTTCACACTGTTGGTGGGACTATAAACTAGTTCAACCATTGTGGAAGTCAGTGTGGTGATTCCTCAGGGATCTAGAATTAGAAATACCATTTGACCCAGCCATCCCATTACTGGGTATATACCCAAAGGAATATAAATCATGCTGCTATAAAGACACATGCACACATATATTTATTGCGGCACTATTCACAATAGCAAAGAGTTGGAACCAACCCAAATGTCCATCAATGATAGACTAGATTAAGAAAACATGGCACATATACACCATGGAATACTATGCAGCCATAAAAAATAATGAGTTCATGTCCTTTCTAGGGACATGGATGAAGCTGGAAACCATCATTCTGAGCAAACTATCACAAAGACAGAAAACCAAACACTGCATGTTCTCACTCGTAGGTGGGAATTGAACAATGAGAACACTTGGACACAGGAAGGGGAACATCACACACTGGGGCCTGATGTGGGGTGGGGTCAGGGGGGAGGGATAGCATTAGGAGAGATACCTAATGTAAATGACGAGTTAATGGGTGCAGCACACCAACGTGGCACATGTATACATATGTAACAAACCTGCACGTTGTGCACATGTACCCTAGAACTTAAAGTATAATAAAAAACTTTTTTAAAAAAAGAATGTAGTACTGTCTTTTGGATGACTTGAAAGTCATCTGAAGAAACCTTGTCTCCTGATGGACTATTTGTCATGGTCTCTTATTTGTCATGTTCACAAACAAAATATTACTGTTCTGGGAGTCAGCAAACTAGCTTCCCACAGCTTGGGGAGAACCAGAACACAAGTCCAAGTTTCCAGTTCCAAGTTCTTCTAAGAACACAAGTCCAAGTTCCATGTCTCTCTAAGGGGAGTGGTGAAGTCAAGACACACAGGTCCAAATAGAAGATGAGAGAAAACATGACTGCAACATTTTTAGTCTTTTTTTCCCCAATATTGACTCCAGTTGTGCCATCTTCTCAGATTTTACAATCCTTTCTAGCATACTTTCTTTTTTTTTTTTTTTATTATACTTTAGGTTTTAGGGTACATGTGCACAATGTGCAGGTTTGTTACATATGTATCCATGTGCCATGTTGATTTCCTGCACCCATTAGCTCATCATTTAGCATTAGGTATATCTCCTAATGCTGCCCCCCCCCACCCCCCACCCCACAACAGTACCCGGAATGTGATGTTCCCCTTCCTGTGTCCATGAGTTCTCATTGTTCAATTCCCACCTATGAGTGAGAACATGCGGTGTTTGGTTTTTTGTCCTTGCGATAGTTTACTGAGAATGATGCCTTTCTAGCATACTTTCTACCCTTACATAAACAACAAAAAAAAAAACTTTTCTTTTTAAATACAGTTCCCTGTGTAAGCAGAAACTCCTGCCGTGTAAGTTCGATTGAAGAATGCATTCCCAGACAGCTTTGCACTCGAGTTTCCAGGGAGCAGACAAAGACTTCCATGAGTCCCTTCGTTTCTAAAAATACAAAGGAGTTTGTGTGTGTGTGTATGTGTGTGTGTGTGTGTGTGTGTGTGTGTGTGTATATGTGTATATGCCTTCCTAAAGTAAAATCAGACATAAAGATTATAAAAACAAGAAAACCTGAAGACATTTTTATTGCTGTTGATAATTTTTATTATTTAATGCCAATAATACATGATTGTATTCTTAATGTAATCCAAATAAAAAAGATATATTCAAAAAATAAATCCAGAAGTCCTTCGTATTTATACATCTCCTTGCTCTCCATTGTTCACAGCTTTGTGTTCAGCCTTTTGTTATATTCCTATTCTATATGTTTGAACACATGTATGCATACTCATACGTATTTTTTGAGTTTTTCATAAATAAATCATCTTTACAAGTTGCTCTGCAACTCGTGTTTTTCAATTTAATGTCTTGAAAATCCTTACCAGTACATACAGAGCAATCTCATTCCTTTGTAAGAACTGCTTAGTATTCCAAAGTATAACTAATACCTAACGTGTTTTCTTCCTAAAACTTTGTTTTGCCATTAGACAGTTTTTCACTAAAACCCTGCCATCTTTAGTAGACTTCATTCTAACCTTCTGTGTCGAAACTGGCCCCTAAATACATTAAATCCGAGTGCTTGGCATTAGAAAGACAGCCTAGTAAAGCAGGATGGAAGTTTCTATTTATTATTTTTATTTTATTCCAGAGCTTTACATTTATAGAGATGAAATCTGTGACACCTGAAAAGTAATACCAATAGAAAATCCATATTTTAATATAATGATTATTAATTTTCAATTAGAGCTTCACATAAAAGAAAAAATACAACATAATGATTTGTTCACCTTGAAACAGCATTCATAAATTACCTGTGACGGAAAGAGTTTTATTGCTACAAAGTATACAGAGTATGTAATTTTAACAATTTTAAACAATAAATTTTCTTTAGTGTTTAAACTTTCACATTTTATAAAGCTCCGAAGTACTCCCTTATAGCCAAACAGCCTTATCTTGGATTTATTTGAGAAATTATTTCAGGATGATTTTTGCTTTCAGGCATCTGTCCTCAGAGAGAAATGACTCTTCAGCCCTAGAAAATTATCATTATTTGAATTTAACATGTGAAACCCACTAAATAGGAATACATTAATGATTCAAAGCAAAATCCCTACCTTATTCTCTTCCAGTCCACAATTTATTTTCAGATCTCATTCAAACCGATGAAAAGTAATAGACTTCTGCATTGAAGAAAACTTCAAAATTATAACCAGAAAATCAGAGTTGTACATTGAGGATGGGAGAAAGGGGCGGTTGACAATCTATGACTTGCTTTCTAAAACCACACATGAAAAACAAACAAACAAAAAAGACCACAAGATCAGCAAAACTGTTTTATTAGCCAGTCATTGACCAAGAATTAATGGCCCTTGGGTCAACTACATAGGGAATAATAGAAAATCATTAGAGGTGGACCTTGTCTCACTTCCCTAACCCTAACTTTGCTGCAAATCATATGAAAGTAATAAATATAAAGTTTTTGTGGTTATATTAATATGAATCATAATAATGCTTTATTGTCATCTTTCCGAGAAAGTTATGGCCAGGACTAGACAAATAAATGTTTATTAATTTTTTCTCACTCCCTCCATTCCTTCCTTCCTTCTTCCTTTTTCCTTTATTCTCTCCTTTCTTCTTTCCATCCCTCCTTTTGTCTTTTCTTTTTTTCAGTCCTATAGCATAATGTTTCTCAACCTCAACACTATTGGCATTTGAGGCCAGATATATAATATAGCTCTCCTGCGGAAACTGTCCCACACATAAAAAGTTTAGCTCCATCCCTAGCCTCTATCCACTAGATGCCAGTTGCACCTGCTCAATTGTGACAACAAAAAATTCTACCGATGTTGTCAATTTCAAGCAAAATACTCCCCAGTTATAAACCAATGTTGTAGCATTTATTGGGTGCTATGGTTTGAAGGTGTTCCCCAAATTTCATGCATTGGAAACTTAATCCCTAAATTCACATGATGATTAGAGGTGGGGCCTTTGGGAGGTGATGAGGATTAGATAAGGTGATCAGTGGGATCTCTATAATGGGACAGGTGGCTTTATAAGAAGAAAAAGAGACAACTGAGCTAAAATGCACACTCTTTCTCTTACCATGTGATGCCTTATACCATGTTATGACACAGTAAGAAGGCCCTCACAAGATGCTGACACCATGCTTTCAAATTTCCCAACCTCCAGAACTGTGAGAAGTAGATTTTTTTCTATATAAATTACCCAGTTTCTGGTATTCTGCTACAGCAACAGAAAATTGACTAAGACATTAAGTATGACATCTACCACAGCAAAATCTTAATCCAACCCACCCCATCCACACACTTTGCCAGCCTGTGAATGGATGCTCCCTCACACTACTTGTACCAGATACTGCCTCCTCCACCACTATTCCCAGTATCCTGCTCATCCCCAGGAGTGGGACTATAACAGAATTGTTAACAATAAAAATAATTACCAGGAACTGCTCTAAGCACTATAACATACTTAAACATAATCTCTTTATGATTCAATTTCTCATCTGTGAAGAGGAGATAATAATAATAACTACGTAATGGAATTGTTGTGAGAACTAAATGAATTCATGTATCTAAAGCACTTGGTTTGGTTTGGCACTTAATAAGCACTATATTAAGTATTAATAATTTTTAGGCTTACTGTGATTCTCATCCTCTCATTTAAGCCTCACTACTGCCGTAGTGAACAACGAGAGTGGGATGCAAATATATATCTGTCCAATATTGGAGCTTAGGCTCATAACCATTAATATTTTCTCTAAAGGAGAGGTAATAAAAGTGGCATATTAAAAGAAACAACAGTAATCTTAAATTTTCTAGTATCCAGATCTTAAACAATAAAATGAAACTGGTGAAAGTAATTTTATTTTAACCCATATATCTAAAATATTATAATTTCAACTTGTAATCAATATAAAAATATTAATGAGATATTTTATTTTTTTTGTCCTATGTCTTCAAAATCTAGTGCTTACAGCACATCTCAATCTGAACTAGCCACATATGGCTAGGTTACTGTATTGGACAGTACAGGGTTAGACTAAGGACAGAAGACAGATAAGGACACCATATATGTGAAGAGTTCCTGCCCCCCATCACATGTTAGATGTGTGTGTGTGAAAGTCTCACCTTCTTCATGAGATTACAGTCCTCTTTAATGCAAAGTCTGTAGCTTGTTGGTCATTGTATAGCTCACAAAATTGCCAAGTGCTCTATATTTATCAAACAGCAGCATGAATGCAAAATGAATAAATGCATAAATGGGAAGAATGAAATAAAATAAAAACCAAATAGCACACTGCATATTTTTTTCATCTCGGAAAAGCAGAAGAGTTTGAAAATCCAAAGCTTCTCTAGTAAGATCATTTGGCTGTTGAGAGAAGAGTGTCAGAGCTGTAACAGATGTACAGCTCGAGTCTCCTGCTGTCAATCTGATAAGATCCTAAATGTTTTTACTTTTTTAAAATGCAAATTTTTTTAGGTATTCACATCCCTCTGTATAAAATTCTTTTTAAACTCTCCTGAGGATAGTGTTTACATAAAATCATTTTAGGAAATTTTCTAGAAATAATGGCTAAAGAATGGACAACTGATACAAATGCTAAAATCTGATTGAGAATAACATCAGAAGTTTGAACCTCAGTTAACATTCAGTTAAAGGGTGACTAAATATTCTCAGTTTTTTGAGTTATTTTGAGCCCTATTCCTTAGACAGTCTGGTCCTTCTTAAACCGTAAGACCCAAACCAGGCACAACATTCTAGACAGTCTAACAAGCACAGGTTACAATAAAATTATAAACTCTCTTTAAAAACTTTACAGTTATAAATCTGTTCATTATACTAAATTTTTAAAGCTCATACTGTCAACTCACTTCTGTAGGTCATTTTCATGTGAATTAATCAATCACCGCTCAGGTTTTACATGTGGATGTGTACACATGAGTACACATACAAGTATTTAAACACGGTGTCATATGAATTCTTATTGGACTTTATCTTTTAAGTTTTAGCCCATATTTTCAGATTTTTAGGTCAAAATTTATTATTCTGACATTTACTACATTAGCTATCAGCTAACATTCCTGGCTTTATGGCAATCACCAATCTGAGGGCCCATCCATATCTTCTTCAAGTATTTATAGGAATATTAAAGCAGAATTTAGGAGGCACCTGTGGAATGCAGCAATTCTCAAATTCCATGTGCATAAGAATCACCTTGGGGAGCTTTTTAAAAATGCACACTTCTGGATTCTCCTTCAGAAATTCTGATTCAGTAGGTCTGGATAGGGCCTAGAAATATAATTTTTCAAGAAAGCATCTGTGGAAATAAATGAACACTCAAATGAGAATAAGCAAAGGAATCAGCCACTGTCACTTGCATTTGGCAGAGACTCAAAGTTAGGCAGAGGGAGTGGGAAAGCGCTAGAGTGGAAAAAAGAAGAAGGCTTCAGATATGCCCTGATTGGTGGCTGTTGGCATGGGGACACTGTAGAAGGGCGAAGAAAAGCAGAGCATCCCACGTGATTGGTTACAGTGCACGATTGGTTGGGGCGCATGATTGGTTAGGGTGCATATTTAGCTTTCTCCATTTGATCCTAACTTGGACACAGGGACAAAAATTAGAGAAGCTGTCAGTCATTAATCAAGTCCTGGCCATTTGTGGCTGATTTTACAGGTGTTACTGTTTGGCTTCCTGGACTACTGCATACAGATAATAGTCTAACTTCCTGGGCTGGTTACTATAGGCAGTAAATTGGCTTCCTGGGCTGGTTGCTGCAGATTGTAGGTTGGAGTTCTTTTTTATATACATAGTCTGACCATTGTCCATTTGTATATGGTCTCTTACATGCCAAGAAATTCCAATATGGGAAGTACTCAAACATACCATGCTAGATATTTAAAGCTCTTTATTCTTATCATCCTGGTTAACTCTGATTAAACCATGTTCTCAGTTAGTTAGTATTTTCTTATCTGACTTCAGTTTATAAGAATACGAAGATAGAATGACCAATTGGAGTCATAATCATTTATTTGTATAATCCTTCTCAATGTAAGTGTTTTTATATTCTTTTTCAGATTTAATATTCATATTACCTTCATTTATAAAGGGCATAATTCTGTGCACTGAAACTAATGTATTCTATTTACATGTGATAATTTGCTTATTAGATTCAAGATAAGTTACACTTGTAAAACATAAATGGCCAAAGAAAAGCCCAGGAAGTTTATTTCACCATCAGAATCACATGAGGCATGTATTAGGGAAGAATTTATCCCAATATAATCATGGAAAAATATAGATTTAATCTATTAAAAATTCCTGACACTGTATATCTATTACAATGGCAAAGAAAACAAAACTGACAACAGGAGGCACTGGTGAGAATGCAGGGTAATGAACACTCTCATGTATGTTGGCATGAGCAAAAAATGATTCAGCCACGTAGAAGACATTTTGGAATTTTCTTATAAAGTTAAATATTCACCTATCATATGTTCCAGCAATGCTACTACTAGGTATTTACTCTAGAGAAAATGAAAAAATAATGTGATTATTTATAGCTGCTTTATTCATAAATGCCCCCAAACACCCCAGATGCCCTTTAATGGGCAAGGAGATGAGTAAATTGGGTTATATTCATATAGTAGAATACTACTCAGCATTAGAAAACACTATTTATTCAAGAAATAGCAAAGATGAACCTTAATATACTTTGCTAGGTGAAAAGCTACAATGTATATGGATGCATTTATATGACATTCTAGGAAAGGCTAAGCTATGATGATGGATAAGAAGATCCATCCAATGGTTGCTAGGGTCTCGAAAAGTAAGAGGGACAGAAAACTACAAAGGAATTGTGAAGGTGAATACATAATTCCATACATTTGTAAAAATTCATGTTGGGAGGCCGAGGCAGGCGGATCACAAGGTCAGGAGATCGAGACCACGGTGAAACCCCATCTCTACTAAAAAATACAAAAAAATTAGCCGGGCGTGGTGGCGGGCGCCTGTAGTCCCAGCTACTCGGAGAGGCTGAGGCAGGAGAATGGCGTGAACCCGGGAGGCGGAGCTTGCAGTGAGCCGAGATTGCGCCACTGCAGTCCAGCCTGGGTGACAGAGCGAGACTCCGTCTCAAAAAACAAAAAACAAAAAACAAACAAAAAAAATTCATGGAATAGTATACCACAAAGAGGAAATTCCTACTGTATGTAAATTACATAAATCAAGCAAGATAGAGGGAGAACCTGAGATGGGATACAATCTGTGACAAATGAATCTAACTGTACCGTAAATTAACAACATAAGCACACAGGAATTGGTGGGGAAGAAAGGAGCTGATCTAAGTAACTTTGGGAAATAGCGATTAGACCGGATAAGGCGAAAAACAAAGAACTGTACACAACAAATACAAGACACTAATTGGTAAATTTGTTTCTCACTGGGGTATTGGTAAGCAATTCTGCAACTACTTTGTATGTATACCAGGGTCAAACAAATATGCAAATAAATTGTAGATAATAAAAACAAAAATCTGGAGGTCCTACTCTTGAAAAAAGAAAGGCAAAATTTGCCAAGTAGATAAAATACAAATTGTTTGTGTCCAGGATATGGGAAAAAAATGTTTGCAGCATAAAATTTGGGTCCTAGACAATAACAAATTAATATAAGGGAACTGGGCATTTCTAAAGATGATAAAAAATAATGCAGCTGTATTTCTTTCTGCTTTTGATTTACAGCCTATCTATAACAAGAGTGGTAAAGGATAACATAAAAAATATAATAAACTGATACAATTATTTCAAAATGGTAGCAATAAGTAATATTACCAATCAAAAAATGTTACAGCTATAAACCACCATATAGCAAGATCCTATTACTATCTGCTGTTGAAGTCGGCATACTGATTACAACAAAAGATAGCAAAATATATAAGTGCCAGATGATCAATGGTGATAACTTTTCTGGCGTTTGTGTGTTGTAAAAAGAAAATAAGAACCATTATCTTATTACCAGGATAAGCTCACTCCTGTTCTTTTCAACAGTCTTGGTGTAGACAAAATGAAGCAAGCTGTATTGTAGGATTATTTTCAACGTGTCACAGATAAGGAGCTTCCCCCTCCTCTCATTTATGTTTCAGAGGTAGGACCTGCTCTATATAGTTGCTTTACCTCCTTTTACAACAAGTGTTGATGATCTGTGCTCTCCTCAGTACTGAGAGTAGTCACTGAAGTTTCTGAGTCCTGTATCCTATTTTGAATCACTCTGGTTCTCATTTAAAATAGAATTAATGAGTGTTTTGTAATTCCATGACAGTTGTGCTATGTAGAGCCCGTGGTTTTTATCGGAAATGCAAAGGGCATGGCAATTAACCCACAACACCTGAAGAATCACTACCTTGAAGTCAGAATTTTGAGTACCGATCTTGCCACTTCCTTGTTGTGGACAAATAACTTGCTTTCTCTAGGCCTGTTTCCTTGGCTCGCAAATGCTGATAATAATCCCTTCCCTGCTCCTTCCACAGG
Organism: Hylobates moloch; assembly: GCF_009828535.3. Lineage (NCBI taxonomy): Eukaryota > Metazoa > Chordata > Mammalia > Primates > Hylobatidae > Hylobates > Hylobates moloch. Next base: position 69,654,973 of record NW_026652284.1, read on the forward strand.
GTTGTCTTGAGGATAAAATGAGATTGTAGTGGCATTAACACTTTGTAATCTCACTACATTAAAAACTACACAAATGAGAGTTGCTATGAAGACTACAGAAGAAAATTCTTGACATGAATAAAAATTAAAGAAAAACTATTTTTATATCGATAAAAACATTATGTAATGTTTTTGTTGATTTGCTACATGGATCAAATGTTGTGATTCTGAAAATCTTCCATAGAACTATTAAAATGTCTTCTTCCAATCATAAAATATTCAATACTAAAGGGAAAAATGCAAATAAAGTATAGTGTAGTACAGTAATTTAAATAATTTGCAGGCATCAAAAATAATTTGCAGGTATCAAAAAATTACATAATTTGCAGGTGCCAAAAATTATAATTATGATTGGAAAATTGAAGTCATGAGACCCCTCCTATTTCCTTTACTAAAATGTAAAAAAAAAAAAACCCTCAAATTCATTCACACAAAGATATTGGGAATTTTTTTTATCCCCCAAAGTGTACCATTGGGTCATTAAAAGGATATTAAGATCATGTATAAAAGCAATGAGTTGTTAATGGCAGATTTCTGTCATCTGGGAAAGACTGGTCTCTTTCAATTACACCAGGTAGGCAGTTACATGTTCTTACATAAAGCTACAAACTGTTTTTGTCACGTTAATGAAAGCAAAGGAAACAAGGAGTCTTTTATTGATTCTGGAGACCATGTGATACAAAGAGAAAAACTTTGGTCAGGAGGGCTTCTTTCTAGCTCCAGTTCTGCCCTGTTATTAGCTGCTCTGGACCTCAAATTTCTTCACCTGTTACATTTGCCCTACCTACTCCAGAGAGAGAGAGAGAAAGAGAGAGAGAGAGAGAGAGCGTGTGTGTGTGTGTGTGTGTGTGTGGTGTGTGTGTGTGAGAGAGAGACAGAGAGAGAGGGAGGGAGGGAGGAAGACAGAAATATCAAATGAAATTAACATGAAAGTGCTTAAATAGTAGAATTTTTCAAGAGTGAGATTATAATTTTACATTCTGGAACTATTTGCACCACACAATAAACCTGGCGATTGAAATAAAAATGTATCCATAATATAAAGATTAACACCTTTTTGCAAAGGAACCCACCTAATATATATAACACATATTATATATATTTCAATCATTTTTGGGGGAACAGGTGGTTTTTTGTTACACAGCTAAGTTCTTTTTTTTTTTTTTTTGAGACAGAGTCTCGCTGTGTCACCTAGGCTGGAGTGCAGTGGCGCGCTCTCAGTTCACTGCAAGCTCCGCCTCCTGGATTCACGCCATTCTCCTGCCTCAGCCTCCCAAGTAGCTGGGACTACAGGTGCCCGCCACCATGCCCAGCTAATTTTTTTGTATTTTTTAGTAGAGACGGGGTTTCACTGTGTTAGCCAGGATGGTCTCGATCTCCTGACCTCGTGATCCGCCTGCCTCGGCCTCCCAAAGTGCTGGGATTACAGGCGTGAGCCACCATGTCCCACCTACACAGATAAGTTCTTTGGTGGTGATTTCTGAGATTTTAGTTCATCCATCACCCAAGCAGTGTACAGTACACCCAATGTGTAGTCTTTCATCCCTCACCCTCCTCCACCCTTTCCCCCAAGCCCTCAAAATCCATTACATCATTCTCTTGCCTTTGAGCCCTCATAGCTTATCTCCCACTTATAAGTGAGAACATATGGTATTTAGTTTTCCATTCTTGAGTTACTTCTCTTAGAATGGAGTCTCCAACTCCATCCAGGTTGCTGTGAATGCCATTATTTCATTCCTTATGATTGAATAGCACTCCATTATATATATATATGATATATACATAATATACATTATATATGATATATACATAATAATATACATTTTATATATATATATACATATATATATATATAAATATAATCACATTTTGTTTATCCACTCATTGGTTGATAGGCATTTAGGCTGGTTTCATATTTTTGTAATTGTGAATTGTGCTGCTATAAACATGTGTGTGTATGTGCCTTTTTCATATAATGACTTCTGTTGTGGGGAACTGTTAAAAATTTAACTTCTATCATGTCTTAAAAAACATCAGTTCCTATTCTGGAGGAGTGCTATCCCTGATCAGAGGAATCTGCTTCTGCTTCTCTGCTCCTCATCTCAGCTGAGTAACTGAAATACAGTTTGGTAACTTTTTCTTCCTGTACCGCACTCTCTGGAGAATGTGGATGTCCCATCTATTGTTCTAGGTCACCACAGCAGCAGCCCACCAATTCTCCATGTGTCAGTAGCCTGGGCAGGACTTAGACGCTTGAGAAGGACACCATCACTCTAGACCTTAACTTCCTCACCTGAAAAATGAGAATAAGTTAGAATATGTCTTTAGTCTCTTCCTTAAAATTCCATACCCATATTTAGAACCAACAAGAAAGAAAAACGCCTTCTTTGGCCCCATGTGGGAAATGGTCTTGTGAACCCCGCAGATCTTCAGAGCCACACTGTGTAAGGAAGCTTCTGAGTCTCTCCCAGGAAGAAACCCAAATTTTGTGGGGCTCGAAGTTTATACCATTGATGTAAAAGATTCTTGTTGAAAAAGCATACAATATTTTGAATACAAAATTAAATACAGAGGTGAATATCTATTTAGAATGAGAGATAAGACATCACAAAAAATTGCCAGTTTTAAAATGTTGGAAAATAAAGCAAACATCATAAAATGAAAAAATCATAATGATTTTATTACTTAATTGCTAACCTACTTCTATAATACTTTTTTCTACCTTTTGACACTATGCTCTTTCCTTCTTTGTGTGACAGTGGTATTTTAAATATTTTACATGAAGACATTATAATGATAACTCAATTTTTTCTCTCTCACAGCTAATAAAAAGTTATTTTTTATTATTGATGGTTGACATGCACAAAACATGTGACTTCACAAACAGATATATTCTCTGTAGTACTGCTGTTATCAGTGTGTGCCCTACAAATGCAAGGATTCTGAAAACCTCTACTTTATGGTTTATTACTATGAATGTTACATTGCTGCATACATTTCTGTTGTGGCAAGGCTTTGATAAGAACCAAATACTCCAATTATAGCTTTGTTAATCTGATGAATTGAAGAAGTACCTCTGCAAGCTAGTTCTGTTATTAGGATAGCTAACAATAACTTCATTATACATGAAAGTGGCTTTAAATCACATAAATATGTTTCACTGAACACAAATTAAATGTATCCCTAATTCAATACTCAATTAACTCAATTCAAATAATGTCTATGCTCATTCTAATGTCACCTGTTAGGAGGAAGAGTGCTTTGCAGGAAAAGCAGAAGTAGAAAGATAAAGAGGACTTAACAAATTGTGGCTAGAAACACCTTGATTTTAAAATTTGATAAAACTTCACAAAAAAAAGACTTTTCTCAGGGCTTTGGAAGGCACCATGTAAGTGCCCCTGAGGGTTATGTCTCATTGGTTTTATGGCACGTCTTCCTTCATCCTCCAAATGGCCCCAGACCAGCAACATGAGCAGAACACAAATCTAGACTATGGCTCCAAAAGAAGACACTGGAAGTTGAAACTGGAAAATCACATGAAAGAGCAAAGTCCAGGAGTTTCTGCATCAGCTCCTGAATGTAGGATGAATGAAGTCACTGACTCCATTTTGCATTAAAGACAATATGAAAATAGACAGCTTTTTTCCCAGACAGAAAAATAGGAAATGAGCAAGACTAGGCTATCACTGGATATTTTCAAAGGGGCCAGAGCACTCTCTTGCACTAGAGCCTACTGCCTATTGCCAATTGCAAAATGCAGTGAGATTATTGGAAGCCAGGATAAAATTAGTGATGTCTGTTAGGAGACATGGGAAAGTGATACTATATGACCAGATATTTAACACTCATGCTTTGAAAAGTCCATCCAAATCACAGAATATAGGTGAAGTGAGTTGGAGATAATCTATAGAGACTCAGTCTACATTCTGAATAAAAACAGTCATCAAGAGACAAAAAATAATTCTGAAGTATGTAAGAACAAATGGAGAATACAATTCCAATGAAAAACTGTATGTATGTCCAAGTCAGTTATATACTAACAGAAATTAAAAAGTAGCATAATCAAGGAAGAAAAGACTTCTCTCTCTCCTTGTTTTGAGGAACTCAGTGGTATGGGCAGGTAAGCCAGTAATAGTTATGTTCTGTTCATTAGACTTAAGAAGGATTTCCAAATACTCCTAATTCAATAATGCAGAACAATTGGAAGAATCTAGAAAATATTCCAGTTCTAATGGATAAAAGGATAGAATATAATATATGCCCTGACAATTCATATATGTAGGTAGAAAAGTATAATATATTAGGTCATAGGCTTTAACATGAGATTTGCTTGCAGTAATTTTATTGGGCCATGCCCTCAGGAACAACACTTGCAATGAAATGAGGAAAGCAGAATGGTGCAGAGGGAGAAGTTAACCTGCATTGCAGTTGCAACGGAGCCCTTAGCCAATTCTGCAGAATGCTCTGGGGCTGAGACAATCCTTCAGAGTTGTTCTTCAGTGAAAAATGGGATCTCTGAACTACCACAGTAGACCAGTCATGATAGAGGTTGTCCCTGGGGTGGAGTGTATAACCTTGGTGGGGTGGGGTGTACAATTCTGGGTGAAGCAGCTCCCTGCAGATCAAGGGCAGTTCCTGGAAAAGACTCAGCTATGAGTTCTCTGCAGCCAGCACTCCCAGTAGCCAGTGGTGTAAACATCATCATCCTAAAGAGGCAAATCTGGGCAGCATGTTAAAGTGTCCGCTACAGACAACAACATGAAGAAATAACGTAAAATTTAGGACAGCATTCTAAGCTCCAGAATCCTTTAGCCTTAGTTGATGGATCAATTTCAAGATGAGTGGCAGAGAGAGCAGAGAGAAAGCATCTTTCTGATCATCCTCTCCTATGTGAGTCTCTTCTGAATCAAGATCACATGGCTCTCAAAACTTCTTGTTAAAATGTCAATATGTCCCTTGAAAATTGTGAGGCACTGATGTAAAGGTACCAATGACCACTTTTGAGAAGAGAATAAAGATAATGCTATATTTAGATGGACTATGCTGCAAATGTGTATTCTCACTAGAAAATGACAATGGAGGCTTGTGTTTCACCAAAGGGCATTGTGAGGGCCATGGCTACCCTAGAAGATGACAAACTGCAAAAGTCACCTAAGGGAGTGAGAGAGCATTTCACTCAAATTTCCTATTCCTTCCTATTTTACTAGGCCAGCCCTGCTGCTCCTGTCCTGTTTTGAATATTCTATTTCTGTGTAACTACATTCTGTGATTTCTGTCCCCTGAGAGCAGATGCTTGGCAAACTCTGTGGGCAATTGAAGGATTTGTTTACCTTTGCTCTGAAGCTCTGTTACACTTGTTCTTGCATTTCCATAAAGGCAACAGAAGGAAAATAAATGCGTAACATAGAAAAGCAACTACCATTACCTCAAAAATAGGCTGGCTCGATATGTGTTTTCCCTTAACTGCAATTAAATATTTTTTATAATAGTGAATGCCAAATAAGTGCAATGGTCCAAGAGAAAATAGAGAAAACAAATGCCAACAGCCGCCATGTGGCAATCCCAGTTGTATTTGGATATAGCCATTAACTTTTCTTCTCTAGAATTTATAGAGGAAATAATGTTATTCCTTAATATTATTCAGAAATGTTGCAAATTAAGTCTCTGTCAAGTGAATCCAAGATTTGCATGTAAAATTGTGGAATTAGGAATTTAGCAGGGTGAAACTGAGGAGATTCCTCTGCTTTTCAAAATATATTCAGTAATTTTCCAAAGAAAACTGTAGCAAGTGCAGGGTGGAAATCTCTCAGTCAATAGTCTACAGCTTTATAAAGATGATTTTTCCTTGGAGACCATGATCTGAACTACATTATTTCTATATTCTGTATTTCAGCTGAATTTTAAAATTAATTTTCAATTTCCAGACACACAAAACCACTTATTGACTACTAAAATTTCCTTGTTCTCTCTCCTTCCTACCATTGTATCTTTTTATTTTTACAGACTCAAATCAGTCTCCTAAGGTCCTAAATGTAAGCATACCTATAAGTTGCTAGCCAAAATTATCTTAGAAAAGATCTGTTTGACTTTATTATTTACATGAGATAAGGATTACTTTATGTACTGCCTGCGATGTTTTCTGTTTTTGCTAATAAAAATAATACGTGACAAGCAGTTCCTTAATGATTCCTTTCAATTCACTCTTACTATTTTGCTAGGCATTTATTTCCCAGAGACCCAGACAGATATTTTTTAATGGTTAGCATGTTATACATATAACCCATAATTAGGCAATTTTGTTCACCCTGGAGGATTCTGATTATACCCAGCCATTTAATGTTTCAATTCAGTTGGTGTTTTTGCCTTTTTCTCAGAGCACAGCAGATGAGAATGCCCATTCTTGTCCCAATAGGGATTCAGAAAAAGAATAAATACCTAATACTTTGTTACTCTAAGATTGAGTAGGTATTTGTTATATAAAATTTCCCTAATGAATTATAACTTTTACTTTGTGGTTTGTGAATTTTTATGTCTGAAGTTCACTTCCACACCAGAGTTGGGCCATAAAGTTCTTCTTAATTTCTATTAAGCATGGAAATTGATCATTTGGGACTGTAATTAAACATAAGATTCTCAAGAAAATAATTCTAGCACAGAGATTTTCCTATACACAAGTTAGATAACACTTAATGAAGCATTTTATATCCTGTTAAAACTTTATACCATGCAGTCTGTGTATAAAATGGTTATTGAAATAGTTTAAATATTTTTAAAATTATATAACTTCTCATCTAAATAACAAAGTTGGGACTGACACATAAAACAAACAGCCCACAGGCAAGTATTGTATGATATGTATTACTCTTAGTCATTACATTAATATTAATAATATTCATAGGGAATTAAACTATTAATTTTTCATAAGACCTAAAAAAGTCATATTATTGCAATAATTAAATAACAGAAAACACAATGTGGGACTCTAGCTGAATGCAAATAGTATTTAAATAGGTATGTTTCAGTTTTTCTGTAGTGGTATACACTCACAATTTGGCTTAGTTTTTTTGTTCTAGCTACGTGAAATAACCCACCCAATTTTCCTCTTTGCATACAAAAGGAATATTTTGTGCAGTAAAGTTTTCTCTTCCTTCTGAACTGAAGAAACTTTCCCTTTTCCCCTTTTTAAATCCATCTTTTAAAAGCCACATTTTAGCCCAGCCTTCAGTGAATAACACTGCTAGGGAAACAAGAGTTTTTTTAACTCCAAAAAGACAACTTTCTTTTGCTTTCTCTCACACAATCCGGAAGATTTTTAATTACAGAGCATTACTAGCCTTATCATAGGCACATCCAACCACATCCTCTTGTAGAGATTAAAATTGTGCCCAAGGTACTTTCTCTGCAGATGTATTATGCTTGAAAGCAATATAAATGAGTCATGATATTCCTGATTGTGAAACAGAAGGTTGAAATACACAGCAATACCAGAAGTCAGGTGATCCCACACTAATTCTTTCCACTTACTTCTTTTAACAGTGGATAAAATTAGGTATTTGTTGTGATCAACTAGGCATTCAAACATGATTTATTTGGCTTAAGCCATCTCCATGCTTCATTCACATATTCATTAATTCAGGGCCTGCGTCCTGGGCTCTTGTGACATGCCATGTTCCTATCTTCTCCATCAATAGAGTTTTCTGCTCTATTAGTCAGGATGGGCTAGGCTGGGTTGTGATAACAAACTAAGGCTAAAATCTCAATGGCTAGACAATACAAAGATAGATTTCTCACTCATATAAAGTCTAGTGGAAATCAGGTGACTCTCTAAGGCATCTAATCTAGCCTCCAGGCAGTAACTCAGTAACCCAGCTACATTATCCCATGGCTTTGCCATCTCAGCATTAATAGTGGAAGAGATTACCTAGAGATCACACTGTTGCTCTTCTGTGCTTTGGCCCAGAAGTGATACAGGCATTTGCACTTTCAGTCTATTGGTCAGAACTAGTCATACATTTATGGGATTTGCAACCAGGAAAGATGGTCCAGGGTGTCTGTCTGCTGGTAGAATTCTTGTTATACTCACTACTTTGCCACCATAAAACTAGTTGCCTAAGAAATTATGAGTCAATCTCTTTTGACTCTTTAAGTGAAAACAGCGCTTGAAACATCACCATTTATTGAAGTGATTTTGTTTGTTTTAATGAAATAAGTGTAACTATTGAGTTAGGTAATTAAATAGCTTATATAATTTGAACCTTCATCATTAGCTGGAGTGCAGTGGCACAGTCTCAGCTCACTGCAACCTCCACCTCCCAGGTTCAAGTGATTCTCCTGCCTCAACCTCCTGAGTAGCTGGGATTACAGGTACTCGCCACTATACCCAGCTAATTTTTGTATTTTTAGAGGTTTCACCATGTTGCCCAGGCTGGTCTTGAACTCTTGACCTTAGATGATCCACTCACCTCGGCCTCCCAAAGTGCTGGGATTACAGGTGTGGGCCACCACTCAGGGCCTTCATATATTATTTTTAAACTCTTTAGATTTTTAAAAGTTAAACAAAATATTATTTTTAAATTTCATCTAGAAATGTAAAAACCAGTGTTAATAGAGATACATTTATTTGCAATGCATCTTTTTCCCTTTCAAAGAGCCCCAATGTCCCATCTGTATTACTACCAGTAGGTGCTAAAATGACTGTTTATCTTTAGTGATAATTAGTTCATTACTTCTTAATTAATTATTAATATCTGCAATGTTTCTACGCAGGCAACCTAAGGATTAAGGAGAAATCCTGCTTCTTTGTCTTTCTCATCTTTCATTTACAAGCAATCATTAAATTCTGTCAGTTCTACTTCATCAATATCTCTCAGATCTGTTCATTTCCTGGCTTCTCCATTGTCACAATATCTTATTTCACATTTCTGCCATCTCTCACCTGCATAACTATGAAAACCTCCTAACTTACTTTTCTGAATCTTATTTTGCACATCTCCAATCTATTCTCTGCTCCTCATCTACAGTTTTGTAAATACAGCAATCTAGTTGTTCATGTGTGTGTATATTCAAATGTGGTCACATAATCATCATCAGCCACTAGTTTGTGTCATATTCTGAGCATAGAATACCAAGGCTTAATATGTCCTGCCAACCTTTCCAGCTTCATCACTACATAACAGCGCCTATTGAGATCTAATTATTCTCAGAATCACACTTCTGTCATTATTGGAGAGATTCACTGTATCTTCTTATGCCTGAAATATTCTGACTTCATGGCTCCCACTCCCAACTAATTTCTCTTTATTTTTGGGGGCTTGGTTTAACAGTTGTTTCTAAACATGAGTGAGGCCCTCTTCCTTCAAGCTTTCACACTTTGTGCTGGCCCATCATATTATAACTCTCATTGCACAAGATGGTAATTTCCTCCTTGTTGTGGGCCTCTCAAGTTACATCAGCATTGTTCAAGGTGTGGTCCAAAGAGCACCTTTATCTGAATCACTTGGGGAGCTTGTTAAAATTGTACATCCTAAGATACCACTTTAGATCTATGGAATCAGAATCTCTAGGAGTAAGGGCCAGGACTCCGTATTTAAGCAAATTACTCAGGTAATTCTAATCCTACTACATTTGAGGAACTATTACAATAGGGCTGCATGTCCTCTTGGAGACAGACTGGGGCTTGAGTATTTTCTTCCTGTGCATCTTCTTCTGTTTAGCACGGTGCCTGGTGCATGGTATGTAAGCAAGAAAGAACTATGGATATTTTAACCATTTGTGACTTATTGGTCAATATCTCCACAAACCTTATCTTCATAACTCAACCAAGACTAAGCCTAGATTTAATTGGCTCACTAAAAATATGAAAACAACCTGAGGTTTATGAACTTATCATTAAATTGTAGGTGTTTCTAATTTACCAATCATTGTTTTATACATGTTTCTACTTAAGCTTTATTTCTAATTGTTACTTAACATATGTCAAATTATAAAACAAATTCTGTTTTCTAGAATTATTTTACATTTTTATTAACATGAAACTGCGACTTCTAAACATTTTTAAAATTTTAATTTAAAATGCTCTGCTAAAGTTATACTTACGTAGTTTTTACACTTAGCATGTCTACAGATATTCCAGATACCTAAGATATTACGATATTTATTTCTAAGATTCATGCATTCATTCATTGGACAAATATTTAGAGAGCATATACTATGTGTCAAGCACAATGTTAGGTATTGCATATATATTGGTAAACAAAGAGAAGTAGTCGTTCCTGCCCTTAAGAGTGCATATTATTATTGGGACACAAGCATTAGATAAACAAACAAATATATGTGTTGGTGGAGGAAGTGTGTATGTGTATGTATTATACAAAATGTGAAGTGCCAGGAAAGAAATAAAAAGGGGTGTTATGTGGGAATAATAAGATCAAGGGCTTATTTAATGTCTACCCATGGCTTCCCTGGAAAAACATTTCTGCTGAAGTTGAAGGATGAGTGAAGTCGTCAATGTCAATGAGAGACAGATGGAACAATAAGTACAAAAGCCCCGGGACAGAAACTTGGGCATTCACGACCTAAAAATAGCCCAAGATAGTTGAAGGATCATGAGCAAGGGGGAAAGTGGCCCAAGATGAGGTTGGAGCCACAGCTTCAGGTCAGGTCAGGATGGACCTTGCCAGCCATAGTAAAAGAATATGAATGTTCTTCTAACAGCAATGGGAAGTTACACCAGGGTTAAACAGGGTTGACGTATAATTTAATTTTTAATTTTTAAGAGAGCATTCTCTCTGAAGTGTAGAGAATTGAATTTAGAAAAGGAAGAGAGTTTTAAACAAACGGATTAGATGGATATTGCAGTTGTTCAGATATGAGAGGGGGTACTCTGATGTTGGCAATTAAGAGAAATGAGCAGATCGAGTTACATTTTGGAGATTATAGCAACAATAACTGCCCATGGGCTTGACCCCACAAGAAGAGGGAGTCAAGGTGGGGTTAGCGGGGAGGGAAGTCAAGCTTCTGAATTGAAAGCTTCGTAGTCCCGTCAACTGCAAGCAGGAAGCCTGAGGGAGAGATAAACTGTGAAGTAGAGGAGATTACAAGAGTTAAGTTTAGGACATGTTAAGATAGAGACGCCGCTGAGACATTTAAGTAGAGATGTCAAGTAGGTACTTGATTAATTGGTATAAAATATAAACCACAGAGGAAGCTGAAAATGTTCTCACCACTTCAGTCATATTCTGAGATTAATGTTAGCAGCATTTCCATCTTATTATTTTTGTCGATACCATGGTCCATTTTTACAATTAATGTAGGGATAAACCTCTAAATTTAACCCCCTTTACCCTGCTGCATCTTTCTGAAGAAACTCAGAAGACAGAACAAATTTATTCAAATTCTAAAGTCGTTTTATATTTGAACTGGAGGAAAATGAACACATATATTTACCTCTAGACATTTCTGTGAGCAAAGTATGAATTAAAAAATTGGCATTCAAATTCAAGAAAATATATGAATTTTCTCATTTTACTGTTGAATATTCTTAATGTCTCTCTGTCATTTTACAGACTCCAAATTAACTGCAATGACAGCTGTTTTACATAAGAAAGAATAAATTAGTAACTGAGCTCAATAAGCATTTATTGAGCATAACTTGATGGATAACAATAATAATAGATCACTTTTATTAAGGTCTTACTAAGTTACAGACACAATAGTCAATGCTTTCTCCTATAAGTTTTAGATTGAATTTCATAAGAAGTCTGTAAATACTATTATAACCCCCATTTCACAAATGAAGAAACTGAGACTTTAGAGAAATTAAATAATTTTTCTAAAAGCACACAGCTAAGGAGTGACAGAAAGAGGATTCTAATACAGTTAATCAGACATCAAAATTTTTGCTGTTAACCATGAAGTTAGGCTGCCTAGAAACTATGAAGGATGAAAAAAGAATATAACTTTAAAAAAGAATTTAAAGTGTTGATAATCCAGCCTAAGAAGGAAAATGTGAGAGAAGGAATTAAGATCTGTTGAAAGCCTGCAACTATCCTTTGCCCTACCTAAGGCAAAGAAGGCTTCCCTCCTCTTTAAACCACCACCTCCCTCACTTGCTTGCTCTACACCCAACAATATGAATACAGAGCCGGCCTGGGTAGCCTCCAGGGCACTAAGAAGGTCGTACTGGCAGAGATGGGGCTGCAACCCCAGGAGAGTGGCTAGTTTCCCATCTCAGGCTGAACACTGATGAACGAACCAGAGCAAACAATCCAGATTGTTAAGTGTCAAGAAATTGATGCCTATGAAACAGAGAAATAGAGCTTTCCATGTGCTCAAGACTTATTCACTGGAAGGCTTTATTGGAATTTAGGACTAAATCCTCGTTAGTATGTGTTATGTTGCTTGGCCTTCCCTCCTTCATTATGTATCTTCCTCAGAGGCTTTACTGGAAAAGATAGATGGATTCAGGGATTCCTAGGGCCATGGTCTAGTAACATTAATGCCATCTTTAATGGAACCACATCCCATTAGCCTTAATAACTGCAATGTGCTAGGAGTTTGAATACGGTTGATCCTCTGCTTCACAGTGCTTGCTTGGTTTAGTAATACCATTGTGCCTGCTATACTGAGAGGCTCATAGTTTGGGACTTTAAGAAGCTAGGATTCAAATTTCCTAACCACAAAAGATTCTTATATATTCAAAAATTAACCTCTCCTGACTGCTGTGTGTGCTGGTGTGGTTGTAGATGTATGATAGAATTAAGAGAACAGCTTCTGTTTTGAATTGTGGTAGGATTACATTATAAGTGTAAAATTTTGCTCAGCACACTCAATTTCTTTGTGCCTCAGTTACCAAAGGCACAAAATGATAGTCATAAGATAGGATCACAATAAAGATCAAGTGATGTATACACTAGAGTGCTTACGTCAGGTCTGATACACAGAAAATATTTTATGTACTAAAACATACACCCATTTCATTTTGCACAAAGCTTTTTAGCTGTAATTACAAAACTGTTAGACATTCTCTTAATTGCTTATCTATATTGCCTCATTGTTGCCTGTGTTACTGAAATAATCAACATATTCTGTAAAGAGATTACTTATTGTTTCATTGTATTACCAATTAAATTAACTCTTTGCATCTCTCATTTGGATCTCTACCTATTTTTAGATGCATTTCTTTATAATGTAAAGATTATTCACCTGTATTTCCCATAGTTTCTATGTGATTCCAACTCTGCATGGGCAGCCAATTTTTTAACATATACCTTTTTAATTTTAACTTCATAAATATCCTCAAGGTATATTTTATTATCCCCATTTTACAAAGAAGGCAAATATATGCCCAATACTGTGTATTAAAAGTCTTTGCCAAGATTCAGACCAAAACTATGCTACTTCCCAAGTTACTCTGAATAAATAACAATTACGAAATAAACTAAAAATAATAATTAAGTGCTAAATGAAGGGCGACTTGACCTGAGTGCAAATGTGATCCTAAAAAGAGAAGTTCAGTGAAGGTACACATTTTTTTTTTTTTAAGAATGCCTGCAAGGGGAAAGCAAGATATGAGCTTGTCCTGACAGAGAGGTTTGGTGAGCCGGCAGATTAATTATGGCTTTGCCTAAATACATGGAACTTGAAAACAAAAAGTGACAAATGCAGGGCACAATAAAGAGTACCTACCTGAGCAAAAGCTAACTGTTGAGAAGCTATAGGAGATGTGGTTAGATCTTAAAATGAGCCAGTTTGTAAATGTCCATAAAAACTAAGTGATGAATTTTGAAACTAATAAAAACAACCTTTTCTTTTTGGTGATTTTTTTTAGCATTTTATTTTCTCTATGGATATGATACTTATTCCCTTTGGCTTCATAGCAATTCTCATGTATGCCTCAAATTTCAATTGAAATGCTTTCTCCTCCAGGATGTCTTCTCCAGTATCTTCAGGCACAGTTAAGCACACCGTCTTCTTTTCTCCCTTGGTGCTTAACAGGGAGAGTGCAGTAAGTCTCCCATTAATCTAATGATTTCTCAACTATTTGTGTTCTCCAGTGAGTTGTGGAAACACTGGAGGACAGAAAATATGTTATATGTGGTGTTTTGTATCCTAACATTCATATTAATGTCTAGCACACAGCAGGCACTTAATAGATGCTTGCTGCTTGAATGAATAAGCAAATGAATGGTTCTGTAGAAGAGAAATGATACTGAAAGCGCTATCTGATAAAAACACAAAGAATGGACTGGAACAGGAGACATTTACAGGCAGTCAAATTGTTCATGTCATAAATGCATCAGGAGTATTATTTGGACAATATGTAGGAAGTGCTCTGTTACATGCTGATGCTGAATCACTGATCATACAAGAATAGCTTAATCCTGTGACCCTGACTCTCCAAAGTTACCCTATCAAAAATCACTAATGTGAAAAATTACTTTAGTTTAAATAGATTTGACAAATGAGGCAAATATGATTTAATTGGATCAAAGGTTTTGAGGCAAAAATTCTTCAGCATTTTTTTCTAATGAAGCTCATATGACTTAACAGGAAGACTTAGAAAACAATTGCTAAACTGAACTGTTCAAATCTTTTGTTTTTTTTTTTTTTTGCTATGCATAGTCTGTAGCAATAATTAGAATTTACCATGGAAAAGTTCATTATATTGAAATCTACAAACAAAATAAGAAACTACAGCACTGTGAGACCATATTTTCCCAAATCCATTTATTTTATTATATCTTGCTTATCCATAATGTACTATGACAATATGGCATTCTTGGGGGAGAAAAAGGAAAAGAATGAATTTCCATAGCCTTATTCCTAACTGTGGCCTCAAGCAATAGAAGATTTTTAATGTGCCGAACAATTAAGATTCTCCATTCCACCAAATGAATTGGCCTAAATGAAATTTTATTTATTATACCTGGTGGAATCATTGCATCTCCCTTCCTAAAGAATAAGCCACTTATTAAGAATAAATTGTATGTGGATTCAAGTTAAGCATTAATATTAAAATATATTTTACTTTAAAAATTTGTACATTTATGAAATCATCCATTTTTATGGGGAGGAAGGATAATTTAATTGATTTCCACCACTGCTCAATGAATACGACCAGCTTCAGGCAAAATCCATTAGAGGAACATCTCTACCAGAATGAAACACAAATTCAGTGAACACTTATATGCAACATTTGGAAATTCAGGCTCCAGGCTGATGAAAGTGATTCAAATGACTGCCTCTCATTAAATGTTGAGAGCAAAACAGAACTGATATGTCACTCTAAATGAGCAACTCTTTCAACTGTTATACAGGGTAGAATAGTATCTTGAACATTTCTTTCTTATAAACAAATTAAGGTAATAATCAATGCAGTAATTCAATCATTACATAAGATAATGAAAAGACTTAACCAGAAAATGCATAAATTAATATACAGAGAATATATATTCTAAAATTAGAAAACAAATTAAAGAAGCCACATTAGTAAAACAGAACTAATGAATGCCATAAGATTTTTTGTTCTCAGTATTGTTCCCAAACATTAAATAAATCTAAATTTATTCTTGTTTTATTAAAATTGCATAATATTTAAGAAAACGATTATAATAACTGATTTTAAATTGTGTGTTCCTTGTATTTGTGTAATCAAGGAACATCACTTAAATTCATTTTCTGTTTTTTTTGTGGAAATTGATTTTTAAATTGTCTGTTTATTGTATTGGTGGTCTTGAGGAACATCATTTTAATTCATTTTTTATTTTTAACATGTAACCAAAAATCTCCTTCTATCTTTTAGATCATTTCAATAATATTGAACATAAGTAGTCTGGAAAAGAAAGGATAAAAAATTGCTAGCTAATATATAAAGAGTGGTCAAAGAATGACTAGATGACAGAGGTAGTTTACGGCATGAGTTTTTTAAATAATATATTTTCTTGTCAGTCAACAAAGAGAAATAGGAAAGATAGTGCTTTCTGAGAGTACATAGGGAAGGTATGAAGAAAAGAAGGAGCAGGAGTGATTTAACAGGTGTAACAGCTGAAGAGAGTGGTAAGATGAACAATGAGAATGAAGAAAGGAAAGAAGTAATGATGTAAGTAAATATTACTCAGAAAAGGAAAAGGATCTAGCCAGGGTGCTCAGGAAATTCTCTCTACACCTCCTAGAACCCTACCATCCTATATATAGGACAAATCATGCCATCTAACGTATCTAAAGCTTTTGCAACCTTTTCCATCCGATGGACTTTGCCCTTCCCATTTTCCACTGATATCCACTAGAGTACTTCCCCACCAGTGGCTCTCAAAGTTTTCTAATTGTGCTCCACACATGTGCTTCTCATGCCTACAAAAATCTAACAAAAAAGAAAAAAGACTCAGAACTCTTAGGTCATCATAGGGATAGCTAAGAGAATTCATCTTTATGCCTTCCTTTACTAAGGAGTCTTTCAGACTTGAGGTGATGGTCAAGATGGATGATTCAGACCAAATAGACATCACCAGGAAGCATGGGCAATTTGGAGGAAGAAGGTCTGTGTTCATTCCAGCCACCAGATCACTATCTCCTCTTTTCCATCATGTTCTCTCCACAAGAAGTTACCTTTTAGTATTGCACTACCCAGGCTTCCTTATTCTCTGGCTTTCATTTTGTTTTGGCTAATGAGAATGGCTGACAAAAGTTGGAAGTTAGAAAAGGAGACACTGATTGGGCGTTACTGACTTCCCACCTGATTTGTCAGTCTGCTGCTGGCATTCAATAGGCATTGCCATCATCACAGCAGCCACTCCTCCCTGGATCCAAGCTGTCTCCCAGCTCAGACAACCAATTCTCTCCTCTTGCCCCTTCAAGCCTAGGGGCATTAACGGTTTCCCCTGAAGCCAGTCCCTGATATAGTAGTCTTTGATCATTTACTTAACTCTGTGCACACAACAGTGATTGTTCTACTCATAAATGTCTCCCCAATTAAACCCCCTGAGTGTGCCATCTTTTGCTGTCAGGACCCTCACTGACATCACACATCATACTCCTTCCCTAAGAAGCTCTGGGAAAGCCAGAGTGCAGAATTCCAAGGGGTCACTCTGGAAGGGCAGAACTGGAAATGACCACTCTGTGAACATCACCCCACTTCTTCCACTGACCAGGATGAATCTACTCAAGATATTTGCCAGAAATGATTGCAAGATCCCTCAACATATATCCTACATGTTATTGACAAAGAAGAGGAGGTTACTAAGAATGTACAATGTGATACTGGTGGATATTTAAAATAAACAAATACAAATATTACCCATATCTTTACCCTGCAAAGATGTCAAGCAATATTTAATGGTCATTCTATCACAGTTCCTTATTTATTTTATTTCTTGCAATATTGCAAGCTACTATAGTTATAGAGGTGTTTTCATTTGCTTTGCTCCCTTGATTGTTTATGTCTGTCTCACTCACTGTACAGAAGTCATGTCTGCATTCTTTATTGTGCATCCCCAATATCCAAGCAGAGCACCTGGCACAGACAGTCATTCAATTAAAATATTTGTGAATAAATTATTAAAAATAGGTTTTCTTAAGTATATATTGTGCTCATAGCCAAGGGGAAAAACCCAAAAAGGAATACAACTGCAATGGGGTATGATAAAATGCTATGTACAAGGCAATAAATTGAGAACTTTATATCTATTATCCATGTAATTGTCCTCACCATCCAATGGAATCATGTGTTATTGTTATTCCCATTTACAGATGAGAAAATATTTTCAGAGAAGATTAGTAACTCACCTAATTTCAAACAGCTAGTAAGTGAGAAATTAGGACTTGAGCTTATATTTATCTTATTCCATTTCATGGCAGTGCTGAGTATTGATTCATTCAATTAATATTTATGTGAGTGCTTATTTTGTACCATATACTATTCTAGGAACTTGGCATATTGCAGTAAACAAAAGCAAAAAAGTCTCTCTCTTTATTGTGCTGGCATTCAAGGTTGCAAAGAAAAGCAACAAAAGTCAATAAGATATATAATAAAATGAGTCATTATTTTTTTGAAGACAAAGCAGAGTAGGGGTATAGAAATAATGAGGAGACTGCTAATTTAAATTGAGTAGTCAGGGAAGACCACTCTGAGAGCTGTGCAGTTGCTACCCCATTTAACACCTCTAGGCACATTAGAAAAAGGCACATCTTCCTCCAGGCATATGCACCCTTTCCTTGGCCATCAGCATGGCTCTCTGTTTCCGCGGCAACCACACAGTCCAGGTTCTCATTTTCTCATATTTTGTTAACTGCAAGTTTTCTGATTTCTCTGTCTACCTTTAGGCTCTTCCTCTCTTAAGCTCTCATGACCACTGCTATCAGATTAATTTTAATTAATCTTAATTAATCTACCCTAGCAAACCAAGGAGATATTGGATTCCAGCCCCCATTTTAATCTTACAATTGCAGCTTTGTGTAGAGTTCAGCTGATGCAACGGCCTATTTGAGGAGGGGATGTTTGATCGAAGGCCTGAATGAAATAAGGAAATGTGATGTAAAGAGCAATTTAAAAAAAAGTTCTAAGACTAGAGCATGTTTGGTACATCATAGGCACAGCAAAGAGACCAATGTGATGGGGTGAGCAAGGAAGGGGAAAGGGACATGAAAAGGGGTTGGAGAGGTGGCCATTATAAGCCTGGTAAGGACTTTGCACCTTATGCTAAGTGTAAGATAAAGCCATTAAAGTAGAAAGATATTTTCACTTAACAGGAAAAACTTCTTCACATGAAGAAGTAAGATTTGACCCGAAAGTATAAGAATGAGTTAGAGTCCGCCCGGCGCAGTGGTTCACGCCTGTAATCCCAGCACTTTGGGAGGCTGAGGTGGGCGGATCACGAGGTCAGCAGATCGAGACCATCCTGGCTAACATGGTGAAACCCCGTCTCTACTAAAAATACAAAAAATAAGCTGGGCGTGATGGCGGGCGCCTGTAGTCCCAGTCACTCCGGAGGCTGAGGCAGGAGAATGGCGTGAACCCGGGAGGCGGAGCTTGCAGTGTGCCGTGATCGCGCCACTGCACTCCAAGCTGGGCGACAGAGCGAGACTCCGTCTCAGAAAAAAAAAAAAAAAAAGAATGAGTTGGAGTCGTCCCATAAATAGAGGTTCCACGTAGAAGGAATCTGCCAGGTTGGAGGGTCAGGTCCGAAACAAAAATAGTTAGACTCCCTTATCCTTGCCAAACCACCAGCGGTAGCACGAAGACAGTTTGTCAACAATGTGGTATTTCTGACTTTTCTCCAGATCTACTGAATTATAACGTGCATTCTAAACAAGATTAGCAGATGAATTATAAACATGACAAGGATGGTGGGTGATATCGTTTGTCTGTGTCTTCACCCAAATCTCAACTTGAATTGTAGTTCCCATAATCCCCACGTGACATGGGAGGGACCCAGTGGGAGGTAATTAAATTATGGGGGCAGCTATCCCCATGCTATTTCCGTGATAGTAAGTGAGTTCTTATGAGATCTGATGGTTTTATAAGGGGCTTTCCCCAACCTTCACTCTGTACTTCTCTCTCCTGCCGCCGTGTGAATAAGGATGTTTGCTTCCCCTTCAGCTCTGACTGTAAGTTTCCTGAGGCCTCCCCAGCCATGCTGAATTGTGAGCCAATTAAACCTCTTTCCTTTATAAATTACCCAGTCTCAAGTATGTCTTTATTAGCAGCATGAGAACAAATTAATACAGTGGGTGAGAGGGAATAATGATTGGCCCAGCATTGCTGGATCCCAGGGATCAGGTGAGAGTGGGCATAGGGGCTTAAGAGGCTGGAAAGTTAGGTTGGGCCCATTGAGAAGGGCCTTGAGCACCATGATTAAGAGTCTGGAGCATCTTGTCCAGAGAAAATGTTCCCAGCTTGCCACAGCATAATAACTGCCTCACAATGGCTAAGTAACACATCTGTGAAACTCAGTATTTTAAAAAAGTAAAAAACTTTCGTGCATTATTTCAAACAAAATCAAATAAGTTAACAAATACTAATAAATAGAAATGTATTCTTTTAAAAAGTGGCCATATTTTTGTCTATTTGAGATAAAAACTATTATCTGATTATATATGATTACTCACCCCATGTTCATTGATATCTATTCCTCAAAAGCCCTGAAATATGCTGAACAAAATGAGAAACAAAATAGCCCTTGTAGATGTACATCAGTGAGTTGTTTATTCTTTTCATTTCTCATGTTCCAGAGGCCAGGTTACATTGCAAATGTGTTCTTTCTAGGAATGTAAATGTGATCAATTAAAGGGCTTCTCCCTGTCTTTGTTTTGGCACAGAGACTGCTCCACCTTCCCCTGCCTCTTATTAAACATAATAAATAGGGATATTCAGAATTCATCACAAGGAGAAGGGGTCAGAATAACAGAGAAACTGACAAATGCAACATATGACTTGAATATTTTTACTAGTATAATATTTTGCAAGGTGACTTTCATTTTTCCGTTGTTTCTTTAATCTTTTTTCTTTTCTTGCTGTCATTTCAACCAGCTAGGGCTTCAAAAAGAAGCAGATTGGACAGACAGGGACAGTGGGTACCCAGGACCTGAAAGGTGCACAGAGGGAGCCTAGGAAGGGTACTATATGCAATAGAAAAAAAAAAAAACAGGGAGGTTCAGTCAGACCTTATTGGCCTCGGAAAGAGCTGGCATTGAAATCTTGGCAGAAGTTCAATATGTAGGGACAGAACTTCACTAGGGGAGGAAAGAGGGAGCTGAAGATAGAGAGAGAATTATGTGGCACACTAGAAAGGGCCCTGTACATCATGATGACAAGTCTGTACTTCAACCTGATCTCTCAGAAGCTGTATTAGTCCTTTTTCACACTGCTATAAAGAACTACCTGAGACTGGGTAATTTATGAAGAAAAAAGGTTTAATTGACACAGAGTTCTGCATTGCTGAGAAGGCCTCAGGAAACTTACATTCATGGCAGAAGACAAAGGGGAAACAAGGGCCTTCTCGACATGGCAGCAGGAGAGGGAGAGAGTGAGGCAGAAAATGCAAAACACTTTTAAACCGTCAGATCTCATGAGAACTCACTCACTATCATGAGAACAGCATGGGGGAAACTGCCCCCATGATCCAGTCCCCTCCCACCAGGTCCTTCCCTCGACACGTGGGGATTACAATTTGAGATGAGATTTGTATAAGGACATAAAGCCAAGCCATATCAGAGGTATTAATGCCCACACCTTTATGTCTTCTTCTGTCCCATCCATACAGGTCATAATCAATTCTCATCTACAACAACTTTCTAAATACCTATATCTCTTTCATTCTTACCCCATCCTAGCCTCCAACTCTAATTCATTTCTCACAAAGCAGCTAGAGGATAAATCATCCTAGCCTCCAACTCTGATCCATTTCTCACAAAGCAGCTAGAGGATAAATCATACTACTCCCTGCTAAGAATCCTTCAAAGACTTCCTAATGCTCTACCAATGAAATTCAAATTCATTACTATTGGGCCCAAAAATCTGCATGCTCAGGGCATCACTTTCCTTCTTGCTGATACAGTGCCTGGTTTTGTTCTTCCAATGTGGAAAGTTGTTTTCTATCTCAGTGCATTTTCATCAAACATTCCTTCTGCTAAAACATCTTTCTGCCTTCTATTCCACCTTGAGATTGCAAGCTCTCTCTCACTCTTTGGGTTTGGCCAACATAGCATCTCCTCAGGAGACACCTTTCCTGATTGTCCATCTAAAATAGCCACTGTCTCAACTTTCTATCTATAATATTACTCTATTTTCTTCATATATTTTAATCCAATTTAAAACTGTGTATCTATTTGTTGATATGCATGTTAGCTGCCTCCCTGTATTAGTTTTCTAATGCTGTACAACAAACTTAGCAACTTAAAACAACACACACTTGTTATCTCAATTTCTGTGGGTCAGGAATCCAAGCAGGCATAGCACCATCTTCTGCAAAGCTGCAATTAAGGCTGTTGGCCAGGACTGGGGTCAGTCTGGAGGCTTGACTGAGGCAGGGTTTACTTCCAAGCTCACTTATGTTTTTGGAAGAATGTATGTCCTTACAAGTGTAAGACTGCACCTTAGCTTTTGAGGGCAGCCAGCTAAAGGCTTCCTTTAGCTCCTGGTCACATGGGACTCTTAATATGGCCTCTTACTTCTTCACAGCCAGTAAGGAGACAGTTCCTAGAATAAGGCTACTAGCAAAAGGAAGTTTTCACCAGAAAATTTAATTACAGAGTATCACTTTTGCCATATTCTATTGGTTTGAAACAAGTCACAGGTCCCAGTGACACTCAAGTGAGGGGATCATACAAGGGTATAAACACTAGGAGGTGGGGATAATTGGGACTGTCTTAAAGGCAGCCTCCCACAGTCTACCTTCTGACCACCAATGATTTATGCCCCTCCCACATGTAAAATACATTCATCCTCCTCTCGAGGTTTCTATTATAGCATCATTTTATGGCATTCTACATAACATCAATTCAGTGTCCAAAGTCTTGTTATCTAAATCAGGCTCAGGCAAGGGTGAGATATATGGGTGTAATACATTAAATAAGGCTTCTAGGACACAATTTCTGTCTGTGGACCTATGAAACCAAAAAGGACAAGTTATCTGCCCCCAAGACCCCGCAACTAGAATCTTTGTTCTGCAAAAGTGGAGACTAAGTCAATTTAATTCACTGCTTTATCTTCAGGGTTAGCACTACACCTAACTCATTGTAAATGCTTAAATAAATATGGCTGAATAAGGAATGTATAGTTAAAGTTTCAGCAAACAGGCAGACCCTAGTTCTGGGGTTTGACAAGAACCCAGATTTAAGACTCAAAGATGAGAAGCAAATAACTAGAACTAGATCACAGTAGATTGAACATAAAACACAAAAATAAAGGAAGGAAGGAAAGAAGAAAGGAAGCAGGGAAGGAAGGAAGGAGGGAGGGAGGGAGGGAAGGAAGGAAGGAAGGAAAGAAGGAAGGAAGGAAGGGAAGAAGGAAGGAAAGGAGGGATAAGAAAGAGCAGGATCAGTAACGAAGGAGACAATGCTGATTCAGGTACTTATTGATAAGGCTTGGCTGTGTCCCCACCCAAATCTCATCTTAAATTGTAGCTCCCATAATCCCCACATGTTTGGGAGGGACCTAGTGGGAGGCAATTGAATCATGGGGGTGGGTTTTTCTCTCACTGTTCTCATGACAGTGAATAAGCCTCATAAGAGCTGACAGTTCTATAAAGGGCAGTTCCCCTGCACACACATTCTTGCCTGCTATCATGTAAGACATGTCTTTGCTCCTCCTTCATCTTCCACCATGATTGTGAGGCCTCCCCAGCCATGTGGAACTATGAGTTGATTAAACCTCTTTTCTTTACAAATTACCTAGTCTCAAGTATTTCTTCATAGCAGTATGAAAATGGACTAATACAGTAAATTGGTACCAGGAGTGAGGCACTGCTATTATGATACCCCAAAATATGGAAGTGACCTTGGAACTGGGTAACAAACAGAGACTGGAACAGTTTGGAGGGCTCAGAAGAAGAGATAAAAATCTGGGAAAGTTTAGAACTTTCTAGAAACTTGGAGGGCTCAGAAGTCAGGAAGATATGGGAAAGTTTGGAACTTCTTAGAGACTTGTTGAATGGCTTCAACCAAAACGCTGATAGTGATATAGACAATAAAATCCAGGCTGAGGTGATCTCACATGGAGATGAGGAACTTCCTGGGAACTGAGGCAAAGGTGACTCTTGTCATGCTTTAGCAAAGAGACTGTGGCATTTTGCTCTTGCCCTAAAGATCTGTAGAATTTGGGACTTGAGAGAGATGACTTAGGATATGTGGCAGAAGAGGTTTCTAAGCAGCAAAGCATTCAAGAGGAAGCAGAGCATAAAAATTTTGAAATTTTGCAACCTAATGACACAATTGAAAAGAAAAACCCATTTTCTGGGGAGAAATTCAAGCCTGCTGCAGAAATTTGCAAAGTAACAAGGAGCCAAATGTTGATTACCAAGACAATGGGGAAAATGTCTCCAGGCATGCCAGAGAACTTCATGGAAACCCTTCCTATCACAGGCCTGGAGGCCTAGGATTAAAAAAAATGGTTTCCTGGGCCAGGTCTAGGGCCTCCCTGCTGTGTTCAGCCAAGGGACTTGGTGTCCTGAGTCCCAGCCACTCCAGCTGTGGCCAAAATGGGTCAAGGTACAGCTTAGGCCACGGCTTCAGAGGGTACAAGCCCCAAGCCTTGGCAGCTTCCATGTGGTGTTGAGCCCGTGTGTATGCCGAAGTCAAGAACTGAGGTATGGGAACCTTCATCTAGATCTCAGAGAATGTATGGAAACACCTGGATATCCAGGCAGAAATTTGCTGCAGGGGTGGGGTCCTCATGGAGAACCTCTGCTAGGGCAGTGCAGAAGGGAAATGTGGAGTTGGAGCCACCAGACAGAGTCCCCACTGGGGCACTGCCTAGTGGAGCTGTGAGAAGAGAGTCACTGTCATCCAGACCCCAGAATGGTAGATCCACTGACAGCTTGCACCATGAACCTGGAAAATCCACAGACACTCAATGCCAGCCATGAAAACAGCTGTTAGGGGGGGCTATACTCTGCAAAGCCACAGGGGCAGAGCTGCCCAAGGCTGTAGGAGCCCACCTCTTGCATCAGCATGACATGGATGTGAGACATGGAGTCAAGGAGATCGTTTTGGACCTTTAGGATTTGTTGACTGTCTTATTGGATTTTGGACTTGCAAGGAACCTGTAGCCCCTTTGTTTTAGCCATTTTGAATAGGTGTGTTTATCTAATGCCTATACCCCCATTGTATCCAGGAAGTAACTAACTTGCTTTTGATTTTACAGGCTCATAGGTGGAAGGGTCTTGCCTTGTCTCAGATGAGACTTTGGACTTAGACTTTTGAGTTAATGCTGAAATGAGTTAAGACTTTGGGGGACCACTAAGAAAGCATTATTGGTTTTGAAATGTGAGGACATGAGATTTGGGAAGGTCTGGTGGCAGTATGATATGGTTTGGCTGTGTCCCCACCCAAATCTCATCTTGAATTGCAGCTCCCATAATCTCCACGTGTTGTGGGATGGACCTGGTGAGAGGTAATTGAATCATAGGGGAGGGTGTTTCCCATGCTGTTCTCATGAGAGTGAATAAGTCTCATGAGAGCTGATGGTTTTATAAAGGGCAGTTCACCTGTGCACACACTATTGCCTGCCACCATGTAAGACTTGCCTTTGCTCCTCCTTCACCTTCCACCATGATTGTGAGGCCTACCCAGCCATGTGAAACTGTAAGTCCATTAAACCTCTTTTTCTTTATAAATTACCCAGCCTCAGGTATTTCTTCATAGTTGTATGAAAATAGACTAATACACTCATGTTGTTTTATTAATCCATACAGTAAACATTTATAAGGACGTATCATGATGCTACAAATTGTGGTACCATAGGCATAATAGTGGACAGGATCCAGTCCCTGCCTTCAAATAACTTACAGTCTAATGGGAAAGATTCAATTCAAAATGTTACATTCTCAAATAAATAAATAGAGTTAGTGAAAACAAATGGGAAGAATAATTATCCTCATATAAGAAAGTAGCAGGGAAATTATCCCAGAGCATATGACTCTAAGTTTAGTCTTAAAGATTAAGTAGAAGTTAACCCAACAACTACAGTCTGGGTTGTGGTGGAAGAGGGAGGAAAGATGGGCAAGCTTCCAGGAAGAGAGAAAAATTTCATGTTAAATCCCAGCAGTGAAAGAAAACATGGCACAAGCAGGGAACTAAAAGGCTGGAGTACAATTAAGCAAGGAAAAGTGCTGAAAAGTTAGGCTGTATGCTTGGCCAAGTTCCAAGGACAGTGGAGAGCCATTAAAGAATTTCAAATAAGGAAAGGGAAAGTCAAATTTATGTTTCAGAAAGCTCATTTTGATTTCAATGTGGATAATTCACAGGAGTGGGAACAACCTAAAGATGGAGATACTAGTTGTTAGGAAGAAGCTGTTGCTAGAATCTAAGAAATGGAGGAGGCTGGAAAAGTAGAAGCAAAGAGCACAAAGAGAATTGAGCAATATTGAGAAAGCAAATGGATAGGAGGAGTTAGGGTTGGTTGAATGTGTTGGGGCAGGGTAACAAGGGAGGGCAGTCAGCAGCGAGACAGGAGATAAGGATAAGTCCCAGTTACCTATCTCTGAAAACTGGATGAATAATCGCACCATTTGCCTAGGAAGCAAACAAAGCAAGAGTAGAGAAGCAGGTTGGGGGACAATTAAATGGAGGTGAGCCAAGCTGGAATATTTTAGTTCTGAATGTCCTCTGGGACTTCCAAGTGGAGAGGCCTGAAGATTGTTGGATATTCATGACTCTAGAGATCAAGAGAAAAATTTGATCTGGGTTCCTGATTTTCCCTAGCTGAAGAAAAAGATTGGTGACAGAGTGTAAGGATGAATAAAGGACTGGTAATAGAAAACTGAGAGATGAATGCTACCTGCTGCAAAATTCAGGGACTAGAGAAAAGAAATCTAGCAAATGTTTTCCTAAATATTCTCCTAGCTTTTCTAATTTGTTATTCCACAATATAGTATATAGAACATCCGTTTAGACTTGCAGTCAAATTGCATTCATCCATGTTCCCAATGGAAATAATATTAAATGTCAATACTATACAAAAAGGTATAAACCCTAAAAACAAAGGAAAAATGAATGGGGACAAGAGTTAGTGAAAAGTATCACCAAATGTTAAGATGTGGAAAGCAAATCGTGGAGTGGCAACTGAATTTGTAGGTAAATGGAAATTGAAACTTAGGAGCTTACAGTGGGAGACAATGCTGAAAAGTGGGCTTTTCCCATTGGATCACTGGAAAAATGTGGAACATGACACAACACCAGGCACATTGGTTGGCCATAGTGAGCTATGGAGCTGGGAAATTGTTGACAAATATACATAACCAGACCTCTTGCTTCCTGTCCCTCTCCTTGACCTGCACAGCCAGGTTAATACCGCTTTCCAACTTCCCCTGCAAACCAGATGTCTAGTCTCTGAGCAATTGGTCCACAGAAATTCTGGACTAGAGACACCAAGAACAACAGTGTATAATCGTGATGAAGGAAAAAGAAGAGGGATTAAGTGCAAACACATCATTTCTGGATAGCATTTTATTATCAACTTTCCAGCATAATTTTAGTTTTTTAAGTAATGGAGAGGTGATTCAACAAAAATGTAAATTTGCCTAATAAAAGACTATCAAATCGTCCTCACGTAATTCTCTCATTCTTTTTATTTTTTTAAGAAGGAAGAAATATACAAAAACATCCATGTTCTGTGATGCTATTGTAACTTAGGGTAATGTTCTTCACTTGGATAGTGATAAAAGTGAAGGAAAACAAGGCATTAAGATTGGAATCAGCATGCCTACAACCATGCTTCCTGACAGCTCTTTCAGAACCATCAGTGGTAACACAAAGGCCAGCAAGGACTGAAATCCTATTAATATGGGAGGGGAGCATGGAAGTGCTGGGTAGAGAAAGGCAGGGTCCCTGGCAAGGGCTCCACCCTTGGGCCTGTGCCCATGGACCTAAATGAGGACAGGTGTTTCTGTTTTCATGCCCAAAAGATTGCCTTTTGGCCTGCTACATCCCCCACCCTGTGCCCATGAAAACCCAGGAACCTAGCCAGCAGAGAGACAAGCAGCTGTTGAGAGGAACAGAACACAGACACCAGCAGACACTGGCAGGCCAGCAATGGTGGAACAACGTGGACACCAAGGGGAATTCAGCCAGGGGCAGTCAGATGTGAGTCTGGCCACTGGGCAGCCCAACTCCAGGGGAAGACCACCTTCCCACTCCATCCCCCTTCTGGCTCCCCATCCCTCTCACTGACAGCTACCTCCACCACTCAGTAAAACCTTGCACTCATCCTCCAAGCCTACGTGTGATCCTATTTTTCCAGTATACTAGGGCAAGAACCCAGGATACAAAAAGCCCTCTGTCCTTGCTAAGGCAAAGGGTCTAATTGAGCTGATTAACACAAGCTGCCTGCAGACAGCAAAGCTGAAAGAGCATACTGTAACACACATCCACTTGGGCTCCAGGAGTTGTAAACACTCACCCCTAGACGCTGCCATAGGGTCAGAGCCCAAAAACGCTCTCCACAACCTCTGCAGCTGCCCATCTGCATGCTCCCCTAGGGGTATGAGCAGCAGGGCACCAAAGAAGCCAGCTATACCCCTGTCACATGCCCTGTGAGGGGAAAAAGGGACCTCTCCCCTTTCACTATGCTGCCCAGAAAATTTGGATCTTCTTGAATTCCTTATCTGTCTAGTGGAGGTTTCTACCGATGAAAGGACCTGGGAAGTTCTTCAAATCCAAAGGTGCTGGCTGGGAAGATGAGTGCAGAACGGGAGCCCAGTCTTGCTCCTCCATAAGGCTGCAATTGCCCCCAACAGCTATCAGAGTTCCAGGTGCCTGACCTCCTCTGAACTCCTTTGCAGCAGCTAGAGAGTATTGCTACATGGCCATGTGATTCTCAAGCCTGCCATACTCCCTGTTTTCCTAATACTACCTGAGGGACTCAAATTACAAACAATACTTCTTTGCCTTTACCCTGCTAGCCAGAACCTAGGTGACCTACAAAGGTTAGTAAACCTGTCCAAATCCAATTGCTGCACCTTTTTGCTTCTCCTTGCCTGACTCAAACCAGCAACCCTGGGACCAAGAAACTCCTCTCTGACATCATGGGATACAGTTGAAGCTCTGCTGTTAGCTCTGTGGCCTTGATCAATTTACCCATCATTCTTTCTTGTACTTTCTTGAACTTTTCTGCTCTACCTCACAGACTTGAGAGAGAAGCCCCAGTTTTCATAATAGAAAATTCCTCCTACCTGTGGATGAAGTTTTCATTTCTTTTTGCATAAATATACATTTTCTTGGTCACCTCTGAAATTATTTCTTCATCAGTCCTCTTAGATTTTTATTTTGTTCAACTGTTTTCCTTTACTTCAGCTGATCTTACAGATCTTACAGGCAACTCATTTCAGTTTCTTGCTTATTCCTAATCATATGATTCTGAAATTATATGTTCATGAAAACACAAACCACATACACACACACACACACACACACATGCACACAAGTGCTCATTCCTGGATGGCTGTTTTATTGTTACCATAGAGATATATCAGTTTCCTATCCAGTGAAAAAGCTGAATCATGACTCATGAATATTTATTTCATCTTATATTTGATTATTCCATTTTTAACATCTATGGCAAAAATGGATATTTTGTTTTCAATGTCTTTTTAGTTCAACTTTTTTCTTTTAAAGATAACAGTTCATGTCCACTCAAAACAAAAAAAAAATGCACTGAAACTATTAATGTAATTTGGACAATTATCCTAATAAGTTAGTTTCTAAATAGGTATATAAAGAGTTAATATGTGTAAAATTTTGGTGTACCATTGAGTATTGTTCTATATTGTATATTTGTTAACCAATATGTTCACCTGAAGAATTACACGTCATTATTAAGGACTCCTCTAGTTAATCACAAGATGTGTATGCCTATTATCCGCCTAACACAATTTCTGTGGTTCAAGTGGACAAAGAAATTTAGAAACTACCATTAAATGAGAATACTTCAGTAACATTCACCAAGTCTTGGGGGTGATTCAACAGTTCTTATATTTCTTTACATTTCTGGATGACTTTATGGTTTTCAAAGCACTGTTATTTATGTGACAGGGTATGAGCATTCAACCTTCTTTATTATGAAAACAACACTTTTGCTCAGGTATCTATTCTGTGCTGCATTAGAAAGTTAGAATGTATACATATATACTTTCCCCACACTTCCTAAGAATGTTTGAACCTTAAGCTTTTCTCAACTTCAAAGAAATAAAACCAGTTTTTAGCTTGATACTAGTTCGAACTCTGAGTTTAATAGCAAAACAAGGCCTTTTATAAAAGCAAATGAAAACAGACGGTTTTAGAGGTGGAGAAAATTCGTGTGAAAAAATAGAGTTTGGTGAGGGAATTACTGAGGAGGAGCAAGTTTATCTGATGATCAGCTGGGGCTCTGGGAGTCTGAGGAGAAGGAAAGGCTCTGGCCTGAGAAAAAGCCTAAGTATTTTTCAGGTGTATGAAGTGATTTGTCTATTGACTGCCCACCAGGAGTGATGACTTTACATGGCACCTAGAACATCTCCAAGCCTAGTACCACAGAACACTTATAAACTAAAGAGGGATCCCCGGGACTGGCAGGGGAAAGGCAGTGAAGATCCCCTTACCAGTACTCGTTGGCTAAACTGAATAAGCCCCAGACCCGTGTTCTGGGACAGGAATCCTGGGTTTGGGACACTATGTTGACCATAAATTATCTCACTGAGCCCCACAAGAGCCCAGCTATGGGAGTTGCGCATGTCTTTGTTATCCCCATTTCCACAGATGAAGATGAAATCACATGTGGTTAGGAGCATGGACTTGGGGGCCAAGAAGATTTGAACTCTGATTCCATGTTATTCCTTAGAAGTTATGTGTTGAGCAAGTCATATTTGGTTTCTCTAAGCCACCCTTTCCCCATCTGGAAAAAATAGGCAAAATATCATAGCACGTGCATTTATAGGATTATTGCCATGAGCTCATGAAAGTGAGCTCATGCAAGTAACAAATGTAATAATCCAGAGGCTAGATCATAATAAGTATTCAATAAGTATAAGCTCTTGCTAGCATTAGGTAAAGCACAAAAAGATGAAGTGACTTGTTCAAGATAGTGTGGCTGGTTAGTAATAGCATCAGGGATCTCTCCACAAGCTCACATTCCTTCTGAGACATCAACATGGTATCCCTCCTCGGAGCTGGCAGCATCACTGGAGAGCCTCCTCCAGGCTTTACCAACCTAACTGATTATACCTAGAAGGGATACTTGGTTCGTTTATGCTTTTTGTCACTCAGGCTCAACCAAACAAGCAGACTGTGTGCTTAGTCATTTCTCCTGCCTCAAATCTGTTCTTCACCCTACAGAAAGAGAAATAGAACTCCTTAACTGGAAGTCAAGGCCTGTTACCGCCAGCCCATGAACTTGTTCATCAGAAATGTTGTTAACCATGACATCTTCTGGGACCCCTTGAAGCAGATGGACCCCACTTTCTCTGTGCCTTGAGGACTGGAGATTCAGTTCTGCCTCCATGCATTGCCTACATCATCTTCTCAGGGATGGGGCAACCAGTGTCTCTGTTTGCCTGTGACAGTCTCATTTTCTGCCTCATGTCCAAGTATAATTACTAATAGCACCACTTTTACTCTTAAGAGTGGCCTGAGGCCTGAATTGAATCATACATTGTATAATCACTCTATTATGGCCTCTCCAATCTGAAAGCTCCTCTTGACTGCTCTCCATTCAACCAATTCCTGCTAGTTCTTCATGAGTCAACTCAATTCTACCTCTGCGTCAACTTTTCCCAACTATTCTTTATATGATGATTTTCCCCTATCTGGATCATTTACTGGGTTGCACCAGATTCTGTCATGCATTTTATACATAGTTGTCTTCCATTTTTATTGAATCCTTAAATGTCATTTATAATAATGACATTTATGTAATAATAGGTTGGGATACTACAATTCTCTAAGAGCCAGTTTTCTGCAACGTAGAATGTATACAATAATATATTTATATAGAAATAAGGCTGGGTATGGTAGCTCACGCCTGTAATCCCAGCACTTTGGGAAGCCAAGGCGGGCAGATCACTTGAGGTCAGGATTTTGAGATCAGCCTGGCCAACGTGGTGAAACCCTGACTCTACTAAAAATACAAAAATTAGCCGGGCACGGTGACATGCATCTGCAATCCCAGCTACTCAAGAGGCCGGGGCAGGAGAATCGCTTGAACCCAGGAGGCAGAGGTTGCAGTGAGCCGATATCGCACCATTGCATTTCAGCCTGGGTGACAGAGCAAGAATCCATCTCAAAAATAATAATCACACTAAATTTATATAGAAATAAACAAATCTTCAGCTAAATATTGCTCCACCTATGAAGAAGAAAAATCTTAAGTTATCCCTCCCTTTTCTGTTTCTCTTAGTACTCAACAATTTCGTGATTAGTTAAAAAAGAGTATTTATCCCACCCCCCATTTAAACATTGCCAGGTATTTTTCAATTTCAATTCCTCCTTTCCGCTTTTTTCATCATCCAATTGCTCATTAAGTCCTGTGAATTCTGTCTCCAGAAATGTTTCACCTCTGCTTTTTTCTTCCTTCCTACTGTCAAGGCCTTCCTTTGAACTCTTCATCTTCTGCTTATTAGATGACTGAATTAACATCCTTACTAGTTTCTCTGTATGCAGCTATTTTACTGTCATAGAACTTTTGCACTACTATTAATGTGGTTTTCTAAAATTTAAATGTAATCTGGCTCCTTCTCTATGGGAAAATCTTTACATGCCATCCTATAAACCACAGGAAAAATTCCAAATTCTGAGGTATAGAATGATATAAACTCATGTCATTCAGGACCATTTTAGTTATAAGTGAAAGAAAACCACAATTAAATTTACTTTTGGAAGGTATATATTGGCTTAGATAATTGAAAACATAGGGGCATAATTTCTTCAGTGACAGCTTGATCAAGAGGACCTAAGGACATTGCCAAGACTTGGTCTTTCTTTGCCCCTAGTTTTGCACTACTCTACACCGTTCTTGGACTGCACATGGTTGCCAACTAATTCAAATTTGTAAAAATCAAATAGAATATATGTGTTTTTCAATAGTTTGAATAAAAGTCCTATGCCTTTTGGGGTTACCTGTTTGTGATTGAACCAGTCACTGTTAGAAAATACAATTTTGTTTTAATTTGCCAGGCTTGAAATATACACCCAGCTCTAGAGCCTGGGAATGGAGCCAATACCTTCAGAAGCAGGTGGACTGAGAGTGAGGAAGAGTTTTAGTTACCTAGAATAAAACTGAGGTACTTACATCAAAAGATAAAGCCAGTGGGAAATTCTGGATTGCTGGCAGCAGCGGAAGTATCGTCATTTTTGGATCTGCCAAGATCCGCAGGCAGCTAGATAGCAAAACCAAAAACTACTGGACAATAATTACAAAAAAAATCTAAAGGATGAGGTATCTATTGTCAAAATGAAAGTGGAGACAAACCTTCAATAGCCACAAGTCCTGCATGATATTGGTCTTGCAGGAGGAAGCAGGAAACAAAAGGATGCCTTATGAATCCAAGAACAAGAGAACTCCCAAATAGTCAAGGGTCTGGAAAGCAACACAGGACTAATTGAGAACAACAGAAAATGAATAAAATAAGTGAATTCAAGGAAAGTTTGAAGGAAATGAAATATTCTAGCACATGTGAACTTTCAAAATGGATTTTCTAGGGCTTTCTCCCAGAGAAAATCTCCATACTCCAGAGAAACTGCTAGGAGTAGAATCAGAATTAAGTAGGAAAGGAGAGTCCAAGTTTTATAAACTTAATGTCGAATATGTCATCCCAACACTTCTCCTGTATTCTATTTGTTGGAAGCAAGTTACTAATCCAGCCTCAAGGAGAGGGGATTGTACAAGAGTGTGCATGCCAGAAGGTGGGTACCATTGAGAGCCATTTTATAAGCTGCCTACTGCAGAGTTCATTCTAAGAGGTAACAGGAAAGATTCAAAGAGGAGCCAACATCTATGGGTCTTGAAACATGTGTAGGTGTTCGTCAGGAAGACCAACATGTAAAGGGCATTCTACACAAAGAATGCAGAACACCCTTGGAAACACCTCTTCCCTTCTGGGAAAAGCAAGACTAGAAAGTGAAGGCCATGATTAGAATGCTTCTGAAAGACAAATCTGGAGATGTAGAGAAAAGTCCAATTATAGGCCTGTGCCTTAGTCAGTTTTGGCTCCCGTATAAAAAATTCCATAGACTGTGGGGCTTATACAATAGAAATTTATTTTTCACAGTTCTAAAAACTGGGATTTACGAGATCAAGACACTGTCAGATCCAGTGTCTGGTGAAGCCACTCTTCCTGGTTTGCACGTGGTTCTCTTTTTATATCCTCACATGGTGGAGAGAGAGAGGGGAAGCAAACCCTCTCATGTCTCTTCTTATAAGGGCACTAACCTCATCACAAGAGCTCCGCCTGATGACACAGTTGCCTCCCAAAAGCACCATCTCCAAATACCATCACATTAGGAATTAAGGAGGATATAAACATTCAGTTCATAACAACGTAATATGATACCATCTGATCCTTATGCTTGGATGCACTGAATTGACAGCATTTTTTACAAATTGATTAGTATAGTTGAGTTTATTTTCAGATGGCCAATGTAAGACATTTTTCTAGCTTTTGTGGCTTCCTATTTTTATTTGGAGGAATATGGTCACACCAGAAGCACTGCAGCTTTTGAACACCATTCTTTCTCAAGTTTGACATATTCCATCTTAAACTAGCCTGTTGTAAACAAAGATCTATGTTCCCAATTATAATGGTGGGGTCAAATATGTTCAATTTTCACTAACAACAAAGTGTTTCAGATGCAAATCATGGAATGGATAACTAGTATCCATTGCATCATTCCTATATTCCTTTCGCCTATCATTTGTTGAAAGTTAAATTATAGTTGTAAAATATAATTTAGTGAGAACACTTGGACACAGGAAGGGGAACATCACACACTGGGGCCTGATGTGGGGTGGGGGGAGGGGGGAGGGATAGCATTAGGAGATATACCTAATGTAAATGACGAGTTAATGGGTGCAGCACACTAACATGGCACATGTATACATATGTAACAAACCTGCACGTTGTGCACATGTACCCTAAAACTTAAAGTATAATAAAATATATATATATATATATATAAAATTTAGAATAAATAAGGATCTTTCCACCTCGATTTTCAAAGTAAGAGAAAAGAAATAGAAGGAAAAAGGACCATGGACTACCTGAGAACCACAGATTAAGAATCCATGATGTACTAGAACATGTGTAGCACAGTAGAAAAGGGAAGAAATCTCGAAAGCATGTTAAAGAAGAATTTTGGGCCGGGGGCGGTGGCTCACGCCTGTAATCCCAGCACTTCAGGAGGCTGAGGTAGGTGGATCATGAGGTCAGGAGTTCGAGACCAGCCTGGCCAACATGGTGAAACCCCGTCTCTATTAAAAATACAAAAAATTAGACGGGCGTGGTGGCAGGCACCTGTAATCCCAGCTACTCAGGAGGCTGAGGCAGGAGAATTGCTTGAATCCGGGAGGTGGAGGTTGCAGTGAGCTGAGACCATGCCACTGCACTCCAGCCTGGGCAACAGAGTGAGACTTCATCTCAAAAAAAAAAAGAAGAATTTCCTTTGCAATGTTTGCCTCACATCAAAAATATAAGCCTGTTTTAGGAGAGTCTTATTATCTGACATTATTTTCTTCCCCTGTACTCCCATAGCATTTTGCTTGTTACTGCTAAAACACTTATTACAGTCCACCCTATTAGAGTTGCAAATTAATATGCCTGCTTCTCCCACTAAATAATCAGCCTTGGAGTGAAGAGATCTGGTCTTACTTGACTTTATATCTCTCTAAGCATTACGCTTAACACAGAGAAGTTTCTCCATGAATGTTAAGGACTTGACAGGAATCCAAATAAAGACTTTAAAAATACAGTTTACAAGAAGGCAATCCCAGAAGAATTGCTCTTGTAATAAATATGATATCACATAATAGAAGATCAGTTTTCAAACTTCTGTCACTCAAACCACCCAAGAGTACAGGTTTTAAAATATTCAGTGATTATATGTTTTAAATTTATGAAATTTATTTTCAGTAAATTCATTAATTATTCACTAACTTATATGCATTTATAAACTTAAATGTCCCTTATGTGGCAGTGACTGTGCATCTATTCTTATATTAATTTATGATTACCAATTATAGTACCTACTAAGTTACCACCTATTATTTTCTGAACACTATGATAAGTGATTGAAATGACTTCTGACACAAATTACCCAGAGTTAGGCCAAACTTCACAGGTTAAGGGAACAGTCCTACGTGAGACTACCCTCACTTCACACATCAGCACAAGTTCAAAGGTCCATATGCCACCCTCACTTCTGACCAGATGGCTATTAACTCAGGGGTTCTCACTACCCTTTCAGTTTCAACAATTTGCTGGCATAATTTATAGAATTTAGGAAAGTACTATTCTTACAATTACAGTTTTATTGTAGCAAAACTGAACCAGCCAAATCAGAACCAGCCAACATGAGAGATGAACAGGGCAAAGTTTGGGGTATCCTAAATGCAAAGTGTCCATTGTCTTTCCTTTTGGTGTCAGGACACATCCCAACACATCAATGTGTGGCAATCCACCAAAAGCACTGTACAATACAACACAGAGCACAGAAAGCTCACCTGATGATATGGTTTGGCTGTGACCCCACCCAAATCTCATCTTGAATTGTAGCTCCCATAATTTCCACTTGTTGTAGGAGGGACCCGGTGGGAGGTAATTGAATCAAGGGGGCAGGTCTTTCCCATGCTGTTCTCATGGTAATGAGTAAGTCTCATGAGATCTGATGGTTTTATAAATGGGAGTTCCCCTACACAAGCTCTCTCTTGCCCACCACCAGGTAAGACATCCCTTTGTTCTTTCTTTGTCTTCTGCCATGACTGTGAGGCCTTCCCGGTCATGAGTCCATTAAACCTCCTTCCTTTATAAATTACCCAGTCTCAGGTATGTCTTTATTAGCAGCATGAGAACAGACTAATACACCTGAGCTTCAGATTCTAGAGATTGTATTGGGGCTTTATTATGTAGGTAGGATTGGCTGAATCATTGACCATGAGGTTGAATTCAGTCTCCAGTCTGAATTCTCCCTGGAGATTAGGCCAATATTATGGGACTCAAAATCCCAATTGTTTTTGTTTTAATTTTTTCAACTTTTATTTTAGAATAAGGGGGTACATAGGTACATGTGCAGGTTTATAACAAAAGTACTTTGCGTGATGCTGAAGTTGGTAGTGCAAATGAAACTGCCACCCATGTAGCCAGCATAGGTACCCAATAGGTAGTTTTTTTCAGTTCTTATCCCCTTCCTTTCCAGTCCCCTCCTTGTATTCTCCAGTGGCTATTATTCCCATTTTTATGCCCATGAGTACCCAATGTTTAACTTTCACTTATAAGTGAGAACATGGGGTATTCAGTTTTCTGTTTCCGTGTTAGTTTACTTAGGATAATGGTTTCCAGCTGCATTTATGTTGCCACAAAGGACGTGATTTTGTTCTCTTTTATGGCTACATAGTGTTCTACAGTGTATATGTACCATATTTTCTTTATCCACTACTACTGATGGGAAACTGGGTTAATTTCATGTCAACCCATGTAACATTCTATTGTGAATAATGCTGTGATGAAAATAAGGGTGCACATGTCTTTTTGGTAGAATAATTTATTTTCCATTGGATATATACCCAGTAGTGAGATTGCTAGGTTGAAGAGTAGTTCAACTCTCAGTTCCTTGAGGAATCTCCTAACTGCTTTTCACAGTGACTGAACTAATTTACATTCCCACCAACAGTGTAGCCTTGCCAACACAAAAACCCTTCTGTCTGGTGTGAAATGGTTTCTCATTGTGGCTTTGATTTGCATTTCTCTGATGATTAGTGATGGTGAACATTTTCACATATGTTTGTTGTCTCAAAGCCCCAATGCTTTAATCACATGGTTGGTATTTCTGTGTGATCGGCCCCATCCTGAGTCATCTCATTAGCTTTAAACATCTAGGGGCCTACCATAAGCCACCTTGTTAGTATAAACTATCAGAACCTACCAAGAATAACAAAGATACTCCTCTCACTTGAACAATCCCAATGATTGAGAGGCTACCTCTCAGAAACAGTGGACAAAGATCAGCCAGACTCTCCATTACACCTGAGTGCTTTTCATGTATTATCTAATATAATTCCTATAACTCGTATGTTCACCTGCAGAGTTGGGTGGTGTTACTCCAGAGCTTAGGAATACAAGTTCAGGGAACTTAAATAAATTTTCTAAGGTCATGCAGCTAATGAGTGGCAATGCCAGATTTGAAACCATGTCTTTCTTTTTATATTTCCTTTCCAAAATTTTCTAATATCCAACCTAATTATGCCTCAAGTTCACCTTTATTAGAAAAATTAATAATAATTTTTCATCTCCCATAGTACAGTTACCTGGTCATGGTTTCAGCAGAAGAATGAATATTTATATGAAAGATATTTAGCATGCTCAGTAATTATCTTCGAAGTCAGGAGAGACAATGAAATGTTAAGGACAAAAATGGACTTGAGTTCTAATTCCTGCCAATTCCTAACTAGCCACTAAATCTGTCACTTTAGTTAAAGTATTTATGATCTCTGATAATCAGTTGCTATCTATGAATGCTCACCTATATTCCAGGATTATCACAAAATTCAAAGAACAGTTGTAAAAGTAGTGGCCATATTTCCCAAATTCCCTTATTTTCCTCTATTTATCCATAACACTTGGTAACATTTCAAATGATTTAAATATATAATTTCAATAGTTAAACAGATTGTAAAATTTCAATCATAAAGAATTAGTTTTTCAATGATATAACCCAAATTTCCAGATTAGGTTCTGGTAAGTAGTAGACACTCAAGTTTTGAAGCATATGGTATGTGGCATGAACTGTGAATAGAGCAAACTTTAACTTCCTCAAACCAATTATCCCACTGAGGAAACCAGGAAAAACTGTAGAAAATATTTTTAAAATATGTGTATGGTAATAGAGATGATAAGAAAATATTGCAAAGTTACTGGACCAAGAACCAAAGAAGAAGGAAGCCTGGAAAAAAAGAAAAAAAAAACAGAATTTCAGCTTCTTTATGTCAAGGGCATTTGCTGATTATAGAAGATTGCTCTTAACAGATTTGCTGTGCTAGTGAAACAAAAATTGGGGTCCAAGGATCCCCCATTAGAAAGCAGGTCAGGAAAGCTGATGGATCTATCTAGCTTCGGACTGGATCCCTCAGGTGCTTCACCCTTAAAGTACAGATAAACTAAAAGTACACAGGTCCTTGTAGAAATTGGCAGTTTTGCTTGAATCATGTCAATTCTGGAAGTGGTTTAGGTTGATCCGTGATTGCTAGTGTCTCCATGGCGCCTATAGGTACAAACACAAGTTCTCTCTGAATAAAGATAATATCTATAAACAATTTTGAGTACAGTAGTATATAATAAAAACTAACCAGGCACCAAAGGGAACAAAACTGCCTGAATGAAAACTAGTAGAAACAGGTAGTGAAAACAGGTCAAATTATACTACAGCTGTTGGAGTTATCAGGCATGAAGAAAAGAGAGAGGAAGATAAAGAATAGGAGTTAAAAGAGACAGAAAAAACAGTGATATGATCTAAAATACATGTAATTGGAGTCCCTGAGATAAAGAAGAAAAAAAAGCAGAACTATTTAATGTAAATGATTCCAAAACTGAAGACCTTAATCCAGAAATCAAAAAAGCCATATAAATCCCAAGGACACAAATGAAAAAAAAAAAGCCTGTACCTAATAACATAATAGTATAAGTGCTGAAAACATAAGTAGAAATCTTAAGTAGCCAAAGCTAGGAGATACGGTGGAAAGAATGTTTCCTTCAAAGGGTAACAGTGGACCTTTCAATAAAAACAATGGGGCCCAGAAGACAACTGAATGCGACGTTCAAGTGAAAATGACTGAAAAGAATACCTTCCAACATAGAAATCTATATCCAGTGAAAATGTTTTTTAAAATGGAAGTATATTAATGATGTGTGAAGAAAAATAAGAACTCAGAAAATGTTTCTCTGATAAACTCATATTAATGAAAATAGTAAAATGTTACAAACTTCCTTTCTGAGGTCAGAAATAATACAAGGATATCTGATATGACAACCTCCGGTCAAAGATTAGAACTGAAGAAGATATACTGATATTATCTGTCAATAATCCCAAAGATTATATTAAAAAACTATTACAATTAATAAACAAGAGTACTAAGATTTGTGAACACAAGGTCAATGTAGCATCGAATACATTTCTATTTATTAGTAACAAACAGTTAGAAAATGCACTGAAAAAAGAACACTTCCAATAACATCAAAAATATCAAATACCTAGGAATGAATAGTTCTAACAAAGGAGGCAAAAGACCTCTATCTAGAAAACTCTAAAATAATAATGGCAAATTTAGAAATTCTTTAATTTTAAAGAAGGCTTAAATAAATCAAATAATATACCATGTTTGTGAACTTAAAAATTAATTATTATATAGATATCAGATATCCCTAAATGTGCCTATAATTTTAGAGCAGTCTCTCAATTAAAATCCGTGTGTGTGGACATACTGGTGTATGGGTGTATAGACTGA
Organism: Hylobates moloch; assembly: GCF_009828535.3. Lineage (NCBI taxonomy): Eukaryota > Metazoa > Chordata > Mammalia > Primates > Hylobatidae > Hylobates > Hylobates moloch. The sequence continues at coordinate 69,695,402 of NW_026652284.1, forward strand.
GAACAATCACAACAATCTTAAAAAAAGAAGAGCAAGAAGAGAGAATCTGCCTTGCTAAATATCAAAAATGATAAAGCTACAATAAGATAATGTGATACGGGCATAAGAATAGACAGACCAACGGGACAGAACGAACAGAAACTAACACACATATATAAGGATGTTTGATTTACAATACAGGTAAAGGCAGAGCAGTGAAGGAAGTCTTTTCAATATATAATGCTGCGACAATGGCTACCCACACAAGGAAAAAAAGTAAAACGTAACACCTAAACTTACACTGTTCACAAAAATAAACATTTTACAAAATCAATTCCAGGTGGATTATAGTTCTATATGTGAAAGACAGAATAATAAAAACTTATAGAAGACAACATAGGAGCATATCTTCATAATTTGGGAATAAGAAAACTCTTCTTAAACAGAACATGAAGGTACTAACCATAAAGGGACATCAAAAGATGCCATTAAGACAGTAAAATGACAAGCTACAGAGTAGAAGAAAATGGTTTCAATATCTAGTAACCGAAAATTTTTCTACAAAATGTGAAGAATCCTACACAGCAATAAGAAAAAAGACCAGGCATGGTGGCTCCTGCCTACAAACTCAGCACTTCGGGAGGCTAAAGCAGGAGGATACTTGAGGCCAGGAGTTCCAGACCAGCCTGCGCAACATAGTGAGACCCCCATCTCTACAAAAAATTAAAAAGTTGGTGTGGTGGCACACACCTGTAGTCCTAGCCACTTGGGAGGCTGAGGCAGGAGGATCACTTGAGCCCAGGCATCTGAGGTTACAGTGAGCAATAATTGCACCACTGCACTCTAGCCTGGGTAACAACGTGAGACACTGTCTCAAAAAATAATAACGTAACATAAATAAAATAAAATAATAAGACTCATTCAGACACTTTAAAAAAGAGGATGTCCAAATAGTCAATAAGCATATGAAAATAACTTTAAGATCATTAGTCTCAAAGAAATACAAATTAAAACCTGAGAGAGATAAAATAAACACCCCCAGAATGGCTGAAATTGAAAGAACTGAAATATCGAGTGTGGGTAACGACACGGAACAATAAAATTACTTACACTGCTGGTGGAAATATAAATTTGCACAACCACTTTGTAAAACAATTCAGAAGGTTCTACTAAATTTCAGGACAGACATATCCTATAAATTAACAAATTCACTCCTAGGTGTATATCCAACAATAATGAGAGCACCTATGCAACCGAGAGTTATGTACAAGAATATGTATAGCTGTGTCCTTTGTAATAGTCAAAAAACTGAAAGAAATCCAAATGTCAATCAACATTAGAAAGGTTAGTGTTTCTTGCATGCAAACAAATATTTACAACAATGAAAATTAACAAACTGCAATGACATGTAATGTAACAACATAGATGAATTTCACAAATATGTTGAAGAAAATAAGCCAGACAAAATCTCTACAAACCATACAATTACATTTACATAAAACAGGCAAAGGTAACTTATTGGTGAGACTATTTTACAGAAGCTTGAAAGCGAGGATTATTAAAGTCAGGATAATGTACTTCTGGGTGAAAGGAAGGAATGATGTTCGGGAAGTGTACGGTGGGTTCTTCTCTGTCTTGACCTTCCTTCTTTGCTTGAATGATGATTAAATGGCATTTTGGAATATGATTTATATATTTTTGGGTTTTGCCCATTTCCTATGTCTGTATCTTACCACAAAGAAAGGTTTATAAAATTATGAAGGGATAGTTTATAAAAATATAAACTTCTCAATGGTAATTACCTCTTAAAAGGAAAGAGAATAGTATAAGCAAGGGCGTGCAAAAAAATTCAAGTATATCTGTAACATTTTATTTCTGAAAAGGAATCTGAAGAAGTAACGTCAAATATGAACAGGTTATGTCTCTTAAATCTGGTGAACATTAATTATATTATTAGTCTCTTCACATTCTGTAGATTTGAAATATTTGAAAATTATTTTTAAAAGAAACTTACTATTTTCTATCTCCCAAGGGACTCACTCAATGCATAGGGAGTTTAAAATAAATAATTGCACATTGGTTGAGGAATGGATTTGTGATTTATTTCAATTAAGAAGAAAAAATATTCTTAATTTAACTCTGTGTCTTGCCAACACCACTGGCCTTATTCCTCCTACAAAACAGGATCCAGTCAAGCTGGCCTTGAAACGTGCTGTTTTCTCTTCGTAGGTTGCTCCTCCTCAGCTTTTTGCATGACTGCTTGCTTTTCATTAATTAGGCCTCAGTTTAAAAGTCCCTTCTTTAGAGAAGAGAGCTTGCTTGATTGTGGTATACACCATTCCCCACCCAAATAGGCAAGTTCCGTTATATACCCTTTTTACTTTCTTCACCAATTACTATTTGAAATCACATTTCCTTTTTTTCCACCTATTTATTGTCTTCCTCTCTTCACTAACAGCAAAGTCTCGAAGAGGGTAGAATATCTATCTATATCTATATTGTTCACCACCATTTCATCAGCGTGTAGAATGCCGGGCAAATAGTAAATGTTTAATAAGTATTTGTTGGACAAATGATTCAGTTGAGGCAATAAGAATTTTACTATGCATTTCATTTTATTGCCACAATATATATTTAATATACATTATTACAATTCTATACATACATAATTTAGGAATAAAAGATGTTCTTAGGAAATTTGTCAGGAAAAATGAAATTTATTAACACAATTCAGACTGCAGTCTATCAGTTATTACTACATGTTAACTATAAGCTGAAATAATTATGATCTATATTTCAAATAAATGTTATGAGAAACTTTTTAAATGTCTTTTGTAAGACCCAGAAGGAAAAGCAGTTAGAAATAGAGCCAAAGAGCTAATGCATCCTTTGTACCTCACAAGGAAATGCCATCTCTCAGAACCAGGCTCCAAAACATTACAGAGGAAAACAGAATTTTAAATCGTCAACAAAAGGAAAAAAGGCACATTTCATATTTGAATATCATACTCACAAGGTACAAAAAATCAATATAGGTGGAAATTCTTACAAATGGGATCTAATTAAACTAAAGACCTTCTGCACAGCAAAAGAAACTACCATCAGAGTGAGCAGGCAACCTACAGAATGGGAGAAAATTTTTGCAACCTACTCATATGACAAAGGGCTAATATCCAGGATCTACAATGAACTCAAACAAATTTACAAGAAAAAAATGAACAATCCCATCAAAAAGTGGGTGAAGGACATGAACAGATACTTCTCAAAAGAAGACATTTATGCAGCCAAAAAACACATGAAAAAATGCTCATCATCACTGGCCATCAGAGAAATGCAAATCAAAACCATAATGAGATACCATCTCACACCAGTTAGAATGGCCATCATTAAAAAGTCAGGAAACAACAGGTGCTGGAGAGGATGTGGAGAAATAGGAACACTTTTACACTGTTGGTGGGACTGTAAACTAGTTCAACCATTGTGGAAGTGAGTGTGGCGATTCCTCAGGGATCTAGAACTAGAAATACCATTTGACCCAGCCATCCCATTACTGGGTATATACCCAAAGGACTATAAATCATGCTGCTATAAAGACACATGCACACGTATGTTTATTGCGGCACTATTCACAATAGCAAAGAGTTGGAACCAACCCAAATGTCCAACAACGATAGACTGGATTAAGAAAATGTGGCACATATACACCATGGAATACTATGCAGCCATAAAAAATGATGAGTTCATGTCCTTTGTGGGGACATGGATGAAACTGGAAAACATCATTCGCAGTAAACTATAGCAAGGACAAAAAAAACAAACACCATATGTTCTCACTCATAGGTGGGAATTGAACAATGAGAACTCATGGACACAGGAAGGGGAACATCACACTCCGGGGACTGTTGTGGGGTGGGGGGAGGGGGGAGGGATAGCATTAGGAGATATACCTAATGCTAAATGACGAGTTAATGGGTGCAGCAAAACAACATGGCACATGGATACATATGTAACAAACCTGCACATTGTGCACATGTACCCTAAAACCTAAAGTATAATAATGAAAAAAATTTTTAAAAAGCATTTTTAAGCTGTTTATTTTGTAATACTTGTAAATTCTGCATGCTGAAATTGTGGTACTTAGAATAATTCAATAAAACTAACTTTAATTTCTTAAAGTCAAGATTGTAAAAAATTACCTGAGTAATGAAGAGTTGATTTGCAAGAATCAGAAAGTTTTTAGGAAGGGACGAAATGTCATTTCACATCTGCTTAAATTACAAAGACTATATTTCATTCTTAAGAGAACACAGAAATGATTGTTTTTAAATAAGGAAGATGCCCAGCAGGTTACAGCATTGCACTGAGCAATAATAGTGATAAAAGTTTTTAAGTTAATTGCATGTTAATGACTAAGTTAAATTCAAAATGGCGATCAGCAGAAGCTAGAAAACATTTGTCTTGTTTAAATCACATAGTAACCTTTAAATATCATGAAGCAGTCACTACATAAAAAATGCAATCAAATTATAAAAGAGGCATATAATACTTTAGAATGTTTACATAAGATACAAAAAAATGGTTACAGGGAGAGAAAAACATAACAAGGAAGATGTATAACTAAGATAATAAGTCACAAAGATAGCTGGAAAGAAGTAATTAACATTTTATAAAATGACTCTATGAAGAATAATTATCTTTTAAATATTGCTGATGGCTATTTTTAAGGAAAGAGATATATGTTTTTCTTTTTTCTTATTCTTTAATTGTTTAATTTTTGTTCAGGTTTTTAAATTCCTATTATCTCTCTCGGTCTCCCTCTGTCTCTCTCTCATTCTTTTTTTTTTACCAGCCTACAGTTCCCATTGTTAGATTTGTGTGGTTTTTGTTTTTGTTTTTGTTTTTTTTTTTAGTTTACTTATTTTCACAGGTAAAAGAAGGAACTCTACTGGTATAATGTAAAGGTTCTCTCACATTCAGAAGAAACTAATACCTTAAAAAGAAGTATACTTTATTTTAAACTAACAATTGTGGTATCAGTTAATTTAATGTAATAATTACCAATGTGTCTCACTTGTTTTCATTCACATTAGAGGCTCGTTGGAAAAGTGATGAGCTGATCACTAATTGGAACTGGTTAGACTCAAGGATTTTTTAAAATAATATTTATTGACTGTATATAATGGGCCTGAATTGGTGCTAAGCAATGAGAATAACAAAAAGCAAAGAAGACATCATCCCTCCTTTCAAGGGAATCAACATCTACTGGCAGAGTTTTACTCGTAAGTGTATTATTACCATACTACGTGGAAACGTAAGTAGCAATCAAATTCTTAGATTAAAAAAAAAAAAGTCCCTAGATTATTCTACCCATAAGCATTTAAACAGCTCGCTTCGTATCTTTAAAACAAAACAAAATGAAACAAAAACACTCCTTGGATCCTACATAACCTTCCAACTACCTTTTATATATATTCCCCCCTTTCCTTATCCAAACTTCCTGAATGTTGTCTACACTTGCTGCCACCATTATCTCCCCTCCCTCTCAGTCCTAAACCCAAATTCTACCCATCCAGCTTCACTCAAGTGACCCACAAGTGGCAAATCCCATGGATCTCATTTCAGCACTCATCCTGCTACCCTTCAACAACATTTGACATTCCTGGACATGCTTGCAGACTTGAAGCCCTATTTCCTCTCTTTCCTCTGGCTTTGTTCTGTAATGTATTTCATTCACTGTCTCTTTTGTGAATGCCTTCTCCTCTACCAATCATTAAATGTGAGTGTTGTTCGGAACTGTGCCCTACACTCCACTTTCTTCATGGGTGCTCCATCCCCCATGGCACCAATTACATCAATACTCTAACCACTTTCAAATTTGCATCAATAGTCCGGACCTCAGTTCTTCTAACTGGAGCTATTTATACAATTTATTTATAAACACTTTTACTTTTATGCCAAAATTCCTTCGATATAACATATCCATAACTGCAGGCATACAATCTTTCCCTCAAGCAACCATTACACCTTCCCGATTGTCTTTAGAAAATTGCACAATAATCACCCAGTTGCTATGACAGAAACTTGAGACTCACCCTTCACAGCTCTTCCTAGCTTCAGCACCACTCATATCAAGTCCATTACTAACTTATCTATGAAATGAATTAATTTTCCTGTGTCTCCACTGCCATCACCTTAGTTCAAGCATCCATAGTCTCTTTCCTGGATTTCATTAATAACTCCCAGCCTGTCTCCATACTTCCAACTTTTCGACAGATTCCTCTTGCAGCAAGCATAGTAATCATTCTTGAAGCGATTCCACCTGTACCACTTTTGTGCTTAAAGCCTTTCGGTGACCTTCTGTGGCTATAAGGATACTAAGAGAAGCTGGGTTTAGTGGTATTTCTGAAGTATAAGAAATAGGATTTGATATATGGAGTGCGAAAAAGAGGCAACTCTAAGACGTTTTTCAAATTAGCTTGAGATATTGAGATAACATCATTTTAAAAGACCACATATGTGGGGCAAAGATGAGAAGATGGGTTCAATATCATACCTGCTGAGGTTAGAGTATATAAGAGATATTGCAGATCAGTAACCATGGGAAAGATGGAAGCTAGAAGTAGATAGATGTCATAGACATGACTCAAATTCCCAGGAAATATTTGTAGAACAAAAAAATAAGGACCAAGAATGGAATCCTGAGGAATATTAACATTTAAGAAGTAGGGGTGACAGGCTGGGCGCGGTGGCTCACGCCTGTAATCCCAGCACTTTGGGAGGCCGAGGCGGGTGGATCACGAGGTCAGGAGATCGAGACCATCCTGGCTAACATGGTGAAACTCTGTCTCTACTAAAAATACAAAAAAATTAGCCGGGTGTGGTGGTGGGCGCCTGTAGTCCCAGCTACTCAGGAGGCTGAGGCAGGAGAATGGCGTGAACCTGGGAGGCGGAGCTTGCAGTGAGCCGAGATGGCGCCACTGCACTCCAGCCTGGGCGACAAGGCGGGACTCCATCTCAAAAAAAAAAAAAAAAGAAGAAGTAGGGGTGACAGTAGATGAAAAGTAAAGGAGACTGAGAACAACAGAGAAAAGGGAAAACCAAAAACAATATTTGAACTCTGGAATAAGGGAAAAATGTGCATTGCTTTTTATTATACACTGAGCTCGGTTCTAAATGTCTTTTCAAAAAAAGTGAACAATGGCAATAAAATAAAAATAAAAATGCCTAGTAGAGTTGATCCTTGAACACCAAAGGTTTGAACTCTGTGGGTCCACTTATATGCAGATTTTATTCTGCCTCTGCTACCCCTGAGACTGCCAGACCAACCCTCCTCTGCTTCCTCCTCAGCCTACTCAACACGAAGACAATGACAATGAAGACCTTTATGATTATTCACTTCCACCAAATGAATAGTAAAATATGTTCTGTTCCTTGTAATTTTCTTAACATTTTCCTTTTACTACTTTGCTTTATTGTATGAATACAGTATATAATACATATATCACACAAAATTTTGTGTTAACTGTTTATGGTATTGGTAGGGCTTCCAGCCAACAGTAGGCAATTGGTAGTTAAGTTAGGTGGGTGTCAATATATACATGGATTTGCAACTGCTGGAGGTGTCAGTGCCCCTATTCTCCATGTTATTCAAAAGTCAACTATAATTTGGTGACCAATTTTTATAAAGTGAACTTTGTGTTTTTATATCTTAAGGAAATAGAGTTAAGTAAATCTTGCTTCTTATTTTATTATACATTATTATTGATCCATGTAAGGCCTTTTCGTATTTTATTTCCTTCTTAGCTATACCCACCATTTTAATAGGTGACCATTCTGTTGTGTTTAGTGAATCCTTTTTTATGTGTTCTTGTAAAATGTGCTCTGATAAGTGGAAAGATATTATTAATTAAATAAGTAATACTGTGTGATATATTTCATTATGTTCCTTTCTTTTTCACAGGCATCTTTTTAATATCCATTCATTGTTGTGTTTCTAATTGCTACATGGTAAGTTACCATGCTGTACAATCATCACACTTTATCCATTGTTTTAGTTAGTCCAGGTCACTATAACAAACTACCATAGACTGGATGACTTGAACAAAAAACACTGACTTCTCCCAGGTCTGGAAGCTGGAAGTGAGAGATTAGGGTGGTGGCATGGTTAGGTTCTGGTGAAGCTCTCGTTCATGTTCATGTTGTAGACCTCCAATTTCTCTTTGTGTTGTTATATGGTGGAAGGTGAGCCAGAAAGCTCTCTGAAGTCTGTTTATGAAGTCACTAATACCCTCCTGACCTAATTATCTCACAAAAGCCCCACATTCTAATACCACCATATTGCTGGTTAAGATTTTAAGACATAAATTTTGGAGGGACACAAACATTCAGTCCATAGCACCTATCTACTCTCTCCATGATAGACACCCAGGTTGCTTCCAACTCTGACCAACAACAATAATATTGCAATAACATTTCCATTCATAGATGTCCCCTTATGATCTTATGTAAGAACTTCTTTGGCTTATACATTCAGTGGCAGAATTGATAGGTAAAAGTATATGCATATACTTAATTTCAGTGAAGATTGCCACATTGCTCTCTGAATGGCTGGCTCAGTCTACAGTCCCTCCACAAGACATATGGGTTCTTCTATCCTCAAATATCAATCAAGAGTTGACACATCTGTCTTTAAATTATGGCTAGGCTAATCAGTGAAAAGTGATATTTTAACTTGCATTTCTGATTGATAATTATTTTGAGCATCTCCAAGTATTTGATTTAGTTTCATTTTATATAAATTGCCTATTTTGAATCTTTTATCCATTTTTTTGCTTATTTAGTTTTTTCTTATTGATTTGTTGTATTTGTCAGTTTTAAACTTCAGATATATTCTCCCACTGCATAGCTGTCAGATAGATCTGTCCATGGTATCTGTATTAGGCTCCTAGAGCTGTTATAACAAAGTACCACAAACTGGGTGGACTATAAAAAACAGAAATGTATTCTTTGTAGATTTGAAGTTTACAAAAATCAAGTTCTGGCAGGGTCATGCTCTCATCTACGTCTTCAGGGGAAGATTATTTCTTGCCTCTTCAAGATTCTGGTGGCTTCTGATGTTCCTTGGCTTGAGGCAGTGTAAGTCCAATCTCTGCCACCATCTTCACAAGCCTTCTTCCCTCTGTGTTTCTCTGTGTATCTGTGTGTTCACATGGCCTGCTTACAAGGGCACCACTCTTGGATTTAGAGCCTCCCTAACCCAGAATGGCCTCATCTTAACTAATTACATCTGCCAAGACTCTATTTCCAAATAATGTTACATTCTCAGGTTCTGAGTGGACATAAATTTGGGGAGAAAAGGGAGGATGCTATTCAACCTCATAAAATGTCCTTCTTTAAATAACTGATTTTTTTTATAAATTACATTGTTCTATTGAGGGGAGGACTCCAGCCTAAATATTCATTAAATAACACTGTTGAAACAAGATTTTATACATATAAGTGTGTGTGGTATATAACTATTGTTGCCTTCCCAGCATGTAGCTAGAATTCTTGTGGCTTAAGAGATGCTAATGGTACCTCTGGCTTAATTAACCCTGATTGAGTTAATCTCCATGGTTATAGAAATGTATTCAGGCCTTGACACATCACTCAACTGGGGGCAATGAGACATTTGCTGAGGATATCTGGAAAAGAAGCTTCTTCACTAGTCTAAAAGAACTCCTGGAAGAGAGTCTCCATTCTCATTGGAAGTGACCCAGACTTGTAGCCCCTTGAAGCTCCTGACAATTATTTTACTGTTGTGATAGAAGCCAGCCTGAGGACTAAACTAACACAAAGTTGGGAAAATCCATGAGCATTACAGATAAATTGATTCTGAGTACTAGGTTTTAGATTTTTAGTTAAGTTGATTAACTTTTTCTAGGTGAAATAAGCAAGTCAGAGTTCCATCACTCTCTAGCTATATGGCATTAGGCAAGTTACCTAATCTTGCTAAGCTTCCCTTTCCTTATCTGAATATTGGATTTCTACAGTGTCTAATTCATACAGTCTCATGAGGACTAAGTAAGAAAATGTGTACAAGGCACTTAGTCCAGGATTGATCAGTTTTAAGTGTGAGGTAGTTGTAAGATAATATTTATTGGTATTATTATTATTTGCATCAGTAACATTATTATTATTAGATTATAGCAAACCCAGGATGCACTCTCAAATCAAAGGCTAGGCTTCTCAACTGTTCAGGACAAAAACCGACAGGGAGCATACCTTAAGAGTTTCACCAAAGGTCAAGACATGGTTCTGTTTTTCTGGTTCAGCAACATTTTGGTTTGTTTGTTTGTTCGTTTGTTTTCAGTGAAAATGGAGACTAATTCACAATAACCAAAAGTCATAAAAGACTGACAAACTTGAGTAGAAAGTTATTTCTCAATACTTGTGATGATAACAGCCAAGTGGGCCAAATGATCCTTTTCATGTGATCAGAACCTTTCATCTCCTATCAGAAAATGTAAGTGGAATGACAATTACTTTAAGTAGGTCATTTGGTAGACTCTGAATCAGACAAAATTGAGTTATCTGGGAATTTTCTACTGTATGGAGCTATTAAGCTCTGATAGCCTAATGTACCCATCTCCACCATGGGGTAAAATTGACAAGGAAGCCACCGGACTCACCATGCTGTCTGTTTAGGACCCATACCCCTGCATATGACAGGCACAAAGAGAAATATTTGTATACTTCAAGATTCAAATTTTCCTATGCTCCATGTAAGAACAATGCTCCATTTAACACAGCCTTATATAATCATATAGCACAAGCGATTTTGGTACTTCCCTCTTGATTGTGTCCCAGTCCTGAGAATAAATCCTGGATAGCGTCAGATTATTCTAGTCTCCTAAGCAATACACTTAAAAATTATTCTTTTGTACAGAGATCATATCTTTGTCATTTTTCTATTTTTATTATCAGACACTGATTTTTATCTCCAAATTTAGAGGGCCCCTACGATGGCCCTACATGCTGTCTGCGATGTTCTTTATTCCAGGTCACTTTTTCTGTTTTAGTAGCCATCATCTTTGTAGATACTGAGGAAAACACTAGCTTTCAAAATCACACACCCACACAGTGTCATTGACTATGTGGAAGTCAGCATGCCTTGGGAGTTAGCCAATGTCTCAGTCAGAGCTGAACTCAAAGAGGAAAACTTCCACAATTATAAGCCACAGTTCTGTAAGACTCTAATTTCTTCTATATCCTCCTTCAAGCTATGCCCACTCCCACCACCATGGCATTCTCATGACAAGACGGCCCAAGTAAAAGGTTTCTTATATTATCTTATTCTGGAACATTTTTCCTCCATTTTCTAAATTAAAAGCTCTAATGCATTCAGCATTGGCTGATGAAGACCCTGCTAGCTAAATTCTATATATCAGTGAGGAAAGGTCTCTATGAGAAAAGTTTTTAAAAATTTACCTAAAGCACTGGTTCTCAAACTCCAGTTCATAGACCACTGCATTAGAGTTTATAGCATACTTGTTAATGCCACAGTTATTTATTTATTTGGCAAACAGACAATTCCTATTTTGTGCAATAAGCCTGAAACAACAAGGACACAGCTGTGAAGATGGGAGGTTGAGAGGGCTGACTTGGGACACTCTTCGCTGTTAATGAGTCAGTTATCCAAGAACTAGATTTTTTTTTTTTGCCTAGAAGAGCAAGTAAATCAGGATTTCCATGTTTGGAAACAACTGTTATAAGGCAATTAGCTGGAAACTATAAGAACAAAAGAAATTAGAAAGAACAATTACAGAAATTCTAGTCATCCATAGCTATTTGGCCTTGAGAAATAACGAAAGACACCTGCTGGAGAAGGGGGTATTGGACAGGGACAAAAAAAGCCCTGCTCTTTCCATCTCAATTCACTCCAATTTTATTTAAATAATATCTCTCTTTATGCTTATTATTAAGCCTCTGTTGCATGAGGCCTCTGAAACTTTAACTTACTAATATTCCTCAACATAAATGTTACATCTAAAATCGGAAATCCCCCAAAATAAGCACACATTTGTTTCTTACCAAATTAGGTAAGTGAGGTATATTCTAGTAGAATTCTAAAACAGGTTGATTATTTTCATGATTTAAAAATAAAGACAACTGTTTACTTTGCATATAGGAATTTCCCCATGCAGGCAGTGTGTTTTATCACAGAGGGTAAACATATGAGAGGTAAAATACTGAAAAAAAAAAAAAAAAAAAAAAGTTGCTCCAAAATGTTTGGGGGAAAAAAGTAAGCTAGCAAAAGAGAAAACATTTTTTTTCTTTATGAGGAAATATCAAGGAGTGAAATAAGCAAGCAAACAAAAGAAGAAAAAGGGAAAATAAAACACAACTGCACACCCAGAGGAGCAAGAGACAGAAAACCTATGTAGCCATAAATAAACACCTTGTCAGACAATCTATACCAATCCAAAGAGGCCAATTTGGGAAGTGGCAGCAAAGTAGGGAAGTCTCAATCAAACCAGTTGTTGAAAAGAAAAAAGCAACCTATAAAAGAGATAGGAGGTATGCACTGACTCTTCTGTGAGAATGATTACACATTGAATCTACTGGTTTTCATGTTTCCAGGGAGTTTTGATTTTTAGGGCTTGAGATGAAGTGAAACAAGGAAGTGCCTTTCCCTGTCCCCTTAGAGCTCTAATTCCCCTTCAGAGCGACCAGAAATCATCTCAGACTACCTCTTCCAGTTCACCTGGCTGTCTTCATTTTCAGGCTAATCCCATATTTTTTCTTTCCTGGCCTATTCTCCTCCATTCTCTCCTATTGGGAGCTGTGCTGGTCAGACTGGAAAGAAAAGGCAAAAGGAAAGAAGTACTGGGACGAGAAGCAGAGAGGACTCTCTCACCCACCAGGGAGGTACCCGTTATCTCCCTGTCACAAACGGTCACCCTTGTTCACTTGTCTCTGTGTTGGTTAATTTTATGTGTCAACTTCACTGGGCTAAGGGATGCTCAGGTAACTTGAAAAACATTATTTCTGGATGTGTCTGTGAGGATGTTTCCAGAAGAGATTATCATTGAATAGGTTGACCAAGTAAAGAAGACCCATGCCCACCAATGTAAATGAGCATCTTCCAATCCATTGAGAGCCAGTGAGAGCGAGAAGTCCAAGTAAGGGCAAATTCTCTCTCTCTCTTCTCGAGCTGGGACAGTCATCTTCTCCTGCCCATAATCATTTGGTTTCCAACTGAGAGTTACACACTGGCTCCTTTAGTTCTCAGGCTTACAGACTTGAAATGAATCATACCACTGGCTTTCCTTGTTCTCAAGAAATGCTTGCAAACAGTGTATCATGGGATTTCTCAGCCTCCATATTCACATGAGCCAACATTTTTTTTTTTTTTTTTTTTGAGATGAAATCTCGCTCCATCACCCAGACTGGAGGGCAGTGGCGTGATCTCGGCTCACTGCAGCCTCCGCCTCTTGGGTTCCAGCGATTCTCCTGCCTCAGCCTCTTGAGTAGCTAGGATTACAGGCACGCACCCCCATGCCCAGCAAATTTCTGTGTTTTTAGTAAAGACAGGGTTTCACCATGGCTGGTCTCAAACTCTTGACCTCAGGTGATCTGCCTGCCTCAGCCTCCCAAAGTGCTGGGATTACAGGCGTGAGCCACTGCACCTGGCCAAGGCAACTCTTGTAATAAATCTTATTTTATATATCTATGTATTGTCTGTTGGTTCTGTGTCTCTGGAGAACCTTGACTAATACAGTCCATATCACTTCTAAAAGCAGAGACCATTCTATGTAGTTGTCCACTTTATCCTAAGTCTTGAGTAGGTAAATTTCAAATATTTTTGTATTAAGAATTTTAAGAAAAGTTACTTTTAAAATCCTACCCAATAGCCAAGCACCCCAAAGGTTTTGTGTTATTTGACACTGTGGCAGAGCTCCCAGATCCAATGAGAAGAGTACCAACTAAAGGAAAACCTTACCCTACAATCTAACTATCCAGTTCCTCAGAGTCTAAGAGCTGGGTAAGCACTACATCAACAAGTGCTTGTCCAGACCCTACCATGATATATTAAAATCCTGGGTGGCATAAAACACCTGTCACATAGAATCAAGACCCTGAAAACTTTACAAAAAGTAGAAGAACAAGATGTGAACATGAAACAATTAATGAACCAGGCAGGATAATATATTCAATACATGATGGTTCAATTTAAGGGCTAAATTATGTGAAATAAATAATTAGTGAATATATATGAATATGACAAATTAAGTACAATATACATAGAAAATAAGTTCAAACTAAGTTAAAAAGAAAGGTAGAAGCTATTAGATATTATTTAAATTCAGAAGATAATTATGGTGTTAAGAAAGGTTTAAGATAAAAATTCTGAGTGTTGTTATTAATACCAGAAGATTAAATAAAGAGCTAAAGACAATTTCTAGTCAGGTAAATTTCATTCGTATTTCTTACAGAATATTAACCTTCTTAATGTATTTTTATAAATTATAAATCTGAATATATAAGAATATTTTAAATTAGTAAGAGATAAGGTATTAATCACAGTTTAGTCTTCTCTTTAAAATCTAACAAATTTTCCCTATTTTTAAAATACTCTAATTTTGCTCAAAAATTTATCTAAACTAAAATATTTATTCACTCCTGAATAAAAATGCAATTCAAATTAAAATATATTTTTATTTTTGTTATCAGAATAGAAGGCAGATATAATGGAAAAAAAATTGTAATTACCCATAATACTCAGACACAGCCATTATTAACAATTTGGAATATATTCTCTAGTCTAGTTTCTATATGATACTCATTTTATTTAAAAAGAATCATACTGTATATGTTATTTTTGCCTGTTTTCTTTATCAATTTATCATAAATATCCAAAAATATATACTTAAGACCCATAAATTTTTAAGATTTTATGTTAAAACTTATTCACATAAATTTTTCCTTCAAATGTAAATGTATTACTTATAGGATTTCTTAAGTGGTTCTACTTTTTCCTCTTCATTTTCACTCCATAGTGCATTTTTTTTTAACAGTTATAAAATCAAAATCAGTCAGAATTGTCACACACTGGAATCAAGTGCGGTGCAGAGAAGCAATACCAACCTCAAGTACCAAATCAGAGAATGGCCTGAGATGAGAGGTCACTAAATCTGAGTTCAGCTCTGGCTCTGCCACTGTGCACCTACGTCCACTTAGGCAAGTCACTGTCCACTTCAAGATCTATGGATGAGACATTAAATGACCTCTGAAGCTCAATCCAGTTAGAGCTCAGATACTAATATTGTAGAAATTAGAATACAAGTTGAGTTTAAACATGCAGTGTTAGTGGCTGGTCTCCTCAAATTTCACTGGCCTTGGTTTGAAGACTGCTTCCATTCTACAGGTTGCTGGAAGGGTTGAGTCCATAATGAAATCTATGCAAAAAATGGCTAAACAAAATTTTGGCCAGTGTTGTAGAACCTGCTCTTTCAGAGGAAAAAAAAAAAAATGTGGCTCTACTGGAGAATCTATTCTGGCTTTTAAAACAATGTCAATCAAAATCATTATATTCTCCTATTTTCATATGAATGACTTTTCCTTTCTGAATACATGTTTGTCATATTTTAAATATACTATAAGTTATTTTTAAACATAAACACTGATGATATCTGCCCATGTTTTCCATTTTTAATATATAAATACAGACTACTCAGAAATGACATATGAATAATAATCAAAAAGTAAACTCCAAAAAACAATTATAAGGTTTTGCTTTCATAGTCTGAGATCTAATTAAACAGGTATTTGCACTTATAAAAAATGTTAAAATGTATTAGTAGATGCTAACAAACAAAAATTATGTTATTATGCATTTAATTATAAATTGATGGTCTCATATAATTAACCATCAGCACTGACCAACAGAACTTCAGTGATGGTGGAAATATTTAATATCTGTGGTATTCAAATATAGCTACTATTGAGCACTTGAAATGTAGGTAATGCAAATGAAGGACTGGTTTTTAAGTTACTTAATTTAAATTAATTTATATTTAAATAGCCACATGTGGCTAGTGGCTATCATATTTGGCAGCAAGATATAGACCAAGCTTGTCCAACCGCAGCCCTCAGGCTGCATACGGCCCAGAACAGCTTTGAATGCAGCCCAACACAAATTCGCAAACTTTCTTAAAACATTATGAGACGTGTGTGTGTGTGTGTGTGTGTGTGTGTGTGTGTGTCTGTGTTTTAGCTCATCAGATATTGTTAGTGTTAGTGTATTTTGTATTTGGCCCAAGATAATTCTTCTTCCAATTGTGATCCAGGGAAGCTAAAAGATTGGACACCCTGAAATAGATCATATATGGAACAGAAAATTTAATTAAGTTCTATCTTTCCAAAAAAAAATTTATAAAACATCTGATGAACATTATGATATTTTTCCTTCCATAAGAATATAAAATGATTGAGTTAACTTTATGATTTATCTGAAAAAAAAAATCCTAGAAAAAGTTATTAAAGTATTAATTAGGTTTATCTCCAGACAAAATAGTTCTCCATAAATTACACTTTAAAAATATATGAACTTCTACTTTTGCTTTAAGGACTTTTTGTTAAAATAACAAAACCATGGCTTGCCCAAAAAAATCTTAGCAACTTAAAGTATACTCATTCTTTTCAGCCTCAGAGCATTTAAATTCAATTTATTTTTCTTTTTTTCAAAGTATTTGTATCTAAATATCAACATAAATAATGATAAGTGATCAGGCAAGGTACTGAGGGTTTAAACTTCCCTTATTCATAATATGTTTATAATTAAAACAAATAGAATTAATATACTACTTGGGTTAAAACAATAATTAAGAAAAAATTAGGATTTAAACTTTTTTAAAAGTTAAAGTTCTCATGATTTTAAAGCCATTATAAACAGTAGCTTTCATAGATCTTTTAAAATTTTAGTTAATTAAAATATTTATTGACTTTCACTTGACAAATTTTAACATTACATAAAAATATGCCAATGCTAATACACTTAAGGATACATGCAATGTACCTCACAACACAGAAAAAGCTGGAAAGCTGTCAAATTCTTCAAGAAAATAAACCACAAAAACTTACATGTTTTTAACAGTTAATTAATTGGAGGAAAACTGACAGTTTTTGCCCCAAAACTAAAAGCTAGCCTTCCAAAAGAAATGAAAGGTGGTCCTAGTGGACGAGAGATGGGAAATGAGGGTGAAAGCACACTACAGAAGCTGGGAAGAGTGGGGTGTTTTTTCTCTGGTACTAGGGCCAGATGAAGATCTTTCTAGGTTTTAAAAGATTTAAGTGTCCCTGCTCACCCATTCACGTAATTCAAAATAAAACAACATGTTAAAACACAAACTTTACAGGCCCATTGAAATTATAATTATTGATTATAAAATCCTGGAGAAGTTAACAAAGTTTCAATTTTTTTCACATTTTGTGCTCTTGAAAACAGGCAGGTTTGGGCAGAGGGTTCCGATGACTAACACCTGATGACTTACCTAGTACCAGATAAAGATAGAGACTAGCTCCTATACAAGAATGACTGAAGTATACCCCTGATAAAGTGATCTAAGGAAGCCTGGTACAAATCATAAAATACTGTGGTGATGTTAAAGAAAAGTTCCTAGGTTCAAAATTTGGCACAGAGAACAACCCATTCTCACAAACCTTGTGAGCAAGTTTAGACAGAAGGCCTATTAAATGTGAACTGAATGCCAGGCTCCAACCTCAGATATTAGTCACATTAGTCACAGGGCAAGTCTTTCAAGAAAGATGTTGAGTACACTTGGGACAGGACTATAGATAAGTTGTATGGCTGTTGTACCTGCTTGGTAATAAATATATATGCAGCTGAAGTTGGTGTTAGATTTTCTTCCATTGTGACTGACCATCTAGAGTGAGGCTTCAGGGTGGAAATACTTATATGCTACTGTGGTCTATAAACACCAGATGCTAGGATATTCACCAAAAAGTAGCCAGGCATGGTGGCACATGCCTATAGTCCCAGTTGCTGAGGAGGCTGAGGTGGGGGGATTGCTTGAGGCCAGAAGTTGGAGGCTACAACTCTAGCCTCCAATAGTCGGAGGCTGTAGTTGGCTACAATCACACCTGTGATTAGCCACTGCACTACAGCCTGAGCAACACAGCAAGACCCCACTTCTAAAACAACAAGATTCTGACATTCTCTGAATGAAGAAATTGACTTGAGTGGCTCACATTTTTATTTATCTATAATTTTAATTTTTATTAGTACAATAGTTGCACTTACCCATATTTTAAACAGAAATAGAAAAGACCTTTTTTGGTAGGAGGAAGAGCACGGAAGACAATAAAGGAGCACAGAGCTGTTAACTCGTCTCTCTCTAAATTTTTATTGTGTGAAGGAGAAAGAAAGCCCTAAATCTATTTAAAAACACATCTATGGCTACTATTACAGAAAACATAAGACAGGGGAGCAATTAAAATCCAATGCAGTTGAAGTGAGACTGCTGTCCCTACTGAGACATTATCAGCTGAGCTTAACTATCTTAAGAGAAAGGACAGAAAAAAAGTGCTTTCATGTTTAGTACCTAAGTATTTGTCAAATACAGTAAGAGAAAAGAAGTGAAGATAATCATGCTAAATAAAAAAGTCCCAAAGATAAACAGTTGGAAAAATAGTAATTCTTCTTTTTGATCCCTCATCTGCCAAGTCATTGCCAGGAGAGTTTAGTAAAGTTGATACCCTAAGAGAAAGCCACCTACTAAGAATAATATATAATGATAGAGAGCAAATAGAAAGAAAATACAGGAGAGGAAGAATTTACATCTTATACAAATTACAAAACATAAGGAAGAATATGTTCCCAAGAGAAAAAAAAAGTTAGACTTGCTTGACTAAACAGAATTTATACTATAGAAGCAGATACTGTTATATTAATAAAAAATAGAATGCTAAAAGTGATTTCTCATGATACAAGTCTTGAGTGATATTTAAGGCATTTTAGAGATCTAGTTAAACGAGGGGAAGCCTCATAACTTTGTTGTGTACTTGCAGCCTGGCAAATAGTATGTCCATAGTTAACACATCCACTCTACTGACACAGAAATAAAATCATTCTGGAAACGAAAGACAGATTTAAGTGACTGGCTGTGAGTTTAATCAATTGAATGAGTGCATCGTGAGACATAAAACTCCATTAGAGTTACTATGGGTACCACTCACTAAAAGGACTTGGCTAATCAATACATTAGAGAATACAGATATAGAACAATAATCTCTAGACACCCTAAAATTGGTAGAAGAATGTTCATAGGTAACTAGCTTTACATTAGTCATTCTACAACTGGGTCCACTTTAGCAATTAGCAATAAGCTAACTAGAGAAGAGTTGTGGAGAATTATAACCAAGTGAAAGATCACAAAAGATAAAAATAATGGTGAGTAAAATGAAGCATTTTTAAGATGTTACCAGGAAACCAAATCTAAATTTCAACATTAAGCCACAAGGGGAAAACAAGTGGAGAGCAAGACTTGGAATTCGAGTTCCTCAGGGCAAAATAAATAAAACTAAAGATGGCATGAAATATTTCAACTTAAGAATGCTGTAGTCTCCTTAACACACAGAGTTGATAGAGTATTCTGAAATGCATATCCCAGATAAAATCTCTTATGACATACAGGAACTTGAGTAATCATTTAATCAAATGAGTTTAATATCTAAAGTATGTTCTTATCAAATAAATAACTTCAAAATTTTTAAATGGCCAAATTTCAGTTCTAGCCATGACAGAAGAATGGGCATTGGATTACCATCTCACTTTAAACAATTAGAAATATGTGAAGCGGCACTATTCACAATAGCAAAGACTTGGAACCAACCCAAATGTCCAACAACGATAGACTGGATTAAGAAAATGTGGCACATATACACCATGGAATACTATGCAGCCATAAAAAATGATGAGTTCATGTCCTTTGTAGGGACATGGATGAAACTGGAAACCATCATTCTCAGTAAACTATCGCAAGGACAAAAAACCAAACACCGCATGTTCTTACTCATAGGTGGGAATTGAACAATGAGAACTCATGGATACAGGAAGGGGAACATCACACTCCGGGGACTGTTGTAGGGTGGGGGGAGGGGGGAGGGACAGCATTAGGAGATATACCTAATGCTAAATGACGAGTTAATGGGTGCAGCAAACCAACATGGCACATGGATACATATGTAACAAACCTGCACATGGTGCACATGTACCCTAAAACCTAAAGTATAATAATAAAATAAAAAATAAAAATAAAAAAAGAAATATGTGAATCAATCATTATTAAAAATTGGACAGCAGACATCCAAGGTCTGTGATTTTTTTACAGAACGGATACAGATGAAATGAGCTGCAAAGTGCAGCATAGAAAAGTATCCTGGAAAAAAAGCAATAGTCTTGCTGGGTAGGGAAAAAAAATATCAGAGTTAATGGGTGCTGAGGCATCAGAAACTTTTGGGGTATGAAACCAGAGAAGAGCAAGCTATACAGAGAAAGATCTCCAGAAATCTGCAGAGATGTCTGAGATTTTAGTACAATATTAACTTGCGTCTATACAGGGCCGGACTTCATGAGGCATGGTAGAGAAGAGTTTACTGGGGACTTGTACTGAATGGAGGCCCCAGAGATTACACAGTGCTGAGAGATACTAATGTTCTGATTATCCAGAATGAGTGGCTTCACTGAACTCCACAAGCATTCAGTTACAAGTCTAGAAAGGCTGCACATTAAAAGGCACATACTTTGGCCTCAACAGCATTAAAACTTACCAGCCAGTGAATTAAACAGCCTCTAGAACAAAACTCAATACTCTTTAATAAAGACCATGAAATACAGGCTCTCAACAATGTGACATCGCAATATTCAGCATGTAATCAAAAAGTAGACATGCAAAGAAGCAGAAAAACGTAATACATAGTCAAGAAAAATAAAGTATGTAAAAACACAACCAATGATGACAAAAGTGTTGTAATTAACAAATAATGTATAAGAGATGTATTCAAATACTTAAATATATAGACATAATAAATAAGTGAACAAATAGGAAACCTAAGCAGAAAAATAAAAATTTATAAAGAACAAAATTGAAATTCTATATCTAAAAATTCCTGAAATTAAATAAAAAGACTAGATTTTTCTCAATAGCAGAATGGACACTATGAAAGAAAAGACGGAGTAATAGAGTCTATCTATACAGAAGTGTAGAAAACAAAAAAGAAAACACTGAGAAGTAAAACAAAATTCCAGTGACATCTGGAACAATAACAAGAGGACTACCATACATGTAACCAGAATGCCAGAAAGAGTGAGACAGAGGTGCAGAAAAAAAATTTGGGAAATTAAGTATTGAAAAAATTCCAAATTTGATATAAGCTATAAATGCACAAATCCGAGAAGCTCAACAAACCCCAAGTAAGATAAACACAAAGAAAACAGCAACAAGACCTATTATAATCAAATGGCTGAAACCCAGTGATGAAAAAATCTTAAAAGTAGCAAGAGGTGGGAGGTGGGGATCAGATTATACAGAAGGGAAAAATAAGAATATCTGTTTACATCTTATCTGAAACAATGTGCAACAAAAGTCAGTGAAATGACAAATTTGAAGAGCTAAAAGAAAATAAATGTCAACCTAGATGTCTTTATCCACTAAAAATATTTTTCAAAAATGAAGGTAGGATAATGACATTTTTCAGACAAACAAAACAGTGAATTTGTGGCCAGTACATTTGTACTTGAAGAAATGGTAGCGGAAGTTCCTCAGGTAGAAGGAAAATAACATCAGATAAAAAATCAGATACATACAATAGAATGAAGAGTACTAGAAATTCTAAGTACGTGGGCATACATAGATGTCTTTTTCATTTTAAAATTTTCTTAAATAAAATTTGGCTAATTAATTACTAATTTAAAAAACGAATAACAATGTATCTTGAGAGTTATAACAGATGTAGAAAATGTACAGTAACAATAGCACAATGAATAATCAAAGTGAAGTGGAAATTGTGGTAGGCTGAATTACAAAAATGGACCCGAAGATTTCCTGCCCTAATCCCCAAACAGGATTGTGAAAATGATAAGCTATCACAGCCATGATTATCTATGTTACCTGGCAAAAGATATTTTGTAGGTGTAGTTAAGTTTACTAAATTCATTGACCTTCAAATAGCAAGATTATCTGGATATCTTTAATATAATTACATGAGCCCCATAAAAGCAGAATTTTCTCAGACTTTCTCAGTAGAGGAAACCAAAGACATTTGAAGCATGAAAAACATAGATGCTCCTTGACTCACGACAGGGTAACCTCTCTCTAAACCCATCCTAAATTGAAAACACTGTAAGTTTAGACTGCATTTTAGATTTACAGTATTTTCAATTTAGGATGGGTTTATGTGGAAGTAATCCCATGTAAATCATGGAGTGTACTGAATGAATATCACTTTCACACCATTCTAGGGTTGAAAGTTTTTAAGTCGAGCCATCATAATTCACGAACCATCTGTATTAGGTGAAGTATTGGGGCTATAAAATGGAGGTCAGGGGTGACGAGTAATGTAGGAGGCCTCTCGACACTGAGCGCAACCCACCACCAGGGCTACCAGGACACAGAGCTGAATTCTGCCAACAACCCGAATGAACTTGGAAGCAGATTCTTTGCCAAACCTAGATAAAAGCTCAGCTGCCAACACCCTGATTTCAGCTATATGATAACCTGAGTATAGGACCCAGTTGCATGTCTTTCATGATTGTAAGCTAATGAATGGGTGTTTTTTAAAACCATTATGTTCATTGTAATTTCTTAAGCAGAAATAGAAAACTAATATAGAAGTATACTTTGTAAAGTTCTTTCATTATACATTAAAGAAGATTATTTAAAGGTAACTTATTATTTGTGATTAAGTTAAATGTGCATATTGGAAACCCTACAGCAATTGCACCAGAAAAAGAGCTACACAGCCAGCAATCCAAGTTGACATAAAATGGAATATTACATACCCTCGACAAATCCCAAAAATGTTTTGAGTCATCTCAGAAGGGAGTAGGCGCTTTGCATGACCTGTTTTAGGACCAAAAAAACAGTGCCTGGTATATAGCAGGCTGTCTCCAGACCTTTAGGAAATGAATGAGTGAATGAATGCATAACTGAAAAGTCAACTCCATATGCTAAGCAATATAAATCAATTAGTGGTTCTAGAACCAAAAATACCTAGATAAAGAAACATTTTAGACCATAAGCAGAATAACCAGAAGGGAAAAAACACTTAACAGAGCAACCAGGAGATCTTGGGTTTTATTATTTATACCCAACCTGGTTCTCATACAGATTTAAGGCACCAGAGAACAGCTAAAACTCTGCTTTAATAAACTATGTGTGTACTAACTGTGAAAATAAAGAAGGAAAATGAAGTATATTATAAGCAAATGTAGAAGGACCCATTATAAATAAAAAGAAAGCACACACAAAGTTCCTGCTTTTATAAGCAGAATATATGGGTTCTGGGCCTAGCACTATGCAAACTATTTTTTGTCACCATGCTACACACAGTAAGAAGAATGCCTCTATATTTGCAAAAGTTGCAAATCTAATTCTAATATGCAAGGTCAAATAGCAGCCCAGAAATAGAAACTGAGATTTGCAGAAAATGCTTATATCTTCAACTAATGCATAGTTCACGAGATGAGCCAACCTGATTTAGCAGAATCAGCTGGAGTTTTACAAACTTCACATTGCTCCTAGTTGACCACATTTAAGGCAACCTTTCTGCCTATCATAATCTCTAATAAATGGTAGCGTCAAGGGTAAGGACAAAGGAACAAATGTATCTTAAGTGTCTATTTTGAATAGGAGAGGACATCACTGCAGACCTTACTGAAGTGCATGCAGCAGGTATATTTTGTTCCCTTCAGGAGAATTTCTGGCACAGGAGTATGTTCACAAGAATGTAGATTAATATGCTTGGAGTTTTGGCAGTGCTGTAGTTTATTCTGGATGTTACTGATTGAGATGTTTCAGTGATGCTGCATCCCAAATCCCAAACCTGCACATAATTGTGAAAACTGTTCATATATTCACATACTTCAGATAAGAATAAAAAATGTCTCGTTGACATTATTAAAATTTGGAGTCTTCCCTTTCTTTTTTTTTTTTTTTTTTTTTTTT